>NW_028178351.1:0-16342 GCF_964030765.1 Micromesistius poutassou | reverse complement strand
TATACATATATTATCTAAACATCTGAAAAATATCCCTAGCCTCACACAAATATATTTTCTGATTCTGTATGTTTAGTTTTCAGATAAAATATTGTTAGTTATTGTAAATGAAGAAAATCAAGCAGTATCTAGCTGAAAACCAAATTGCTAAGTTTAAACATGCTGTGTCTTAAGGTGTATTAACAAGCTATAATTCTATTTTTTTCATTTTGTTATGAATAAGAACAAAAAGCATCATCATCAAGGTCTAAGATAACTGGCCTTTTCTGTTTATTGACTCCATTTGACTTCATAAAAGCATTCTATTCTTTCAACTTTATAAGGGCATAGCAGAATTTTAATGTGTGACTTAGTATGCACAGCTTTTATTTAATGGTATAATGTATTATGCGCTCTGCACCCAAGAAAATACTCTACTCCTCCTTAAGAGAAAGCGTAATATTTACCCTTTTTATATTCTCTCTCTCTCTCTCTCTCTCTCTCTCTCTCGTGCTCATAGTATCTGGCTCTGTGCCTCCCAACATCAGAGGGAGACCAGTGATTTGTGACCCCAGCAGCCCACACTTAATCTCGCTAAAGAGGGGGAGCATCCAGGTTTTTTTTTTTCCTCTGCATCTCGACGGGCCCCCAAATAGACCAAGCCTGCTCTGGCAGGTGTCAACATTAGCAACACAATTGGCCCTCAGTCCAGCGCTCCGTACCCCTAGCGCGACACTGAACCCAAACTATTCGAGGCGTGCTGAAAAGAGGCACATAATGGGGGAGCGAGGATGGGTGGAGAGCAGGGGGAGGACAAGGGAGAGATTACACTCTCAGACAGCTATTAGCAGGGATGAGGCTTTTCTAAACAAACACAGCAAAAAAAAAAAAAAAAAAAAAAAAAGAGCCAAGACGATCAATACTGTGTTAGTTTACCAAGTGGAGTCATCATCGAGGCTTTGCACTACTTATTCTCTATTCCACTGGGGTTTTTGTTTTGTTCAACTCCTCCGTCCTAGATGTGGACCATATTTGCAATCCAATTTACTCTGAGCAGCCCTTGGAGGCCCCCATTCCTTATTTTCTGGCCGGCCCTCTCTTGGTGCTGCTGGTCCGCTGCAGCTTCTGCTGGGCAGCTCATCCGGTAGATGTTGTAATGGATCCTAGTTGATGGGTAATGCGTCCCCCTGCTAGTGGACAATCTGTGAGCTGTCCAGGGGGATGACAGTAGCCTCCCCGGCCCTCTGGGACGGTGCACTTCCTCTGCCTCCATTAGACGGGCGATCTGCTCTGAGCATGGCAGAGCGAGAGCAGGGGAAATAGAAAGGGAATGAGTTGACGCGTGGACTTTGGCTCCCCTTGAGTGGCTATCTGTCTTGACAAGAGAGACAATGTTTTTTTTCAAAAGGCCATCTATTAACCTTTCACTGGTGAATCGGAGACATCCCGAGCCCTATTGGATAAATAAAATGGAGACCAACCACATATTTGAATACAATAAAAAAATAAGGGTTGATTAAGGTGTAAAAAGTGGAACACATTTCAGTGTTTTGAGGTAAGCGTCAGCCCTCATTAGCAGCCAGCTTACCCTAAGACCTCCACCAACAATGGCAGCTACCGGTAAAGTAGGCCTACCAGTGATTGGGCAAGCTAGCAATACATCATTATTTGGAGGATGGCCCTTTAAATATTAATTCAATTATGCTTTCCTACAGAAAGGTAGGCCATTGGCAAGCATTTTTTGCTAATCGAAAAAATATTAGTTTGAACAACCCCAGAGAACAGAGAGTATTGCATCACATATAATACAAACATTGACCCAGGTCTAGGAAAAGCCTATCCAAGTAGCTTAAAATGGTCAACAGCCCATCTACATACATGGATCATTGTTTAAAGAATTTGTTGTAACGTGAAAAGACCAAGAAAACACTTTTCTTCACCACACTGCAGTAATTCAAGTATTTTATTTTCAGCTGAATCAAATCTACCAGCAGACACAATGTATGGTCTCATTTGGCCAACCACCTGCCCCTGAGTGTAGCAAACACACTGCTGGCTGTCTTGCTGGCAATATTGTTATTATTATCTATCCGTCCCAACATATCTGTGTTGCTTTCCAAAAATATAATAAAATAATTCTTAAAATCCAGGATGCGTACAGCCTTTTCATCCTTTCCATAGTATTTAGATGTTATGGGCAGAACCAGATTTCCATTTTCCTGCGCATTTCACACAACGTTAAATTATTCCAATTGAATTCCACGCCTCTCCCGTGTAATCTGTGAAAAATATCAAGATGGACAGTGTAATAAATGAAACCTTTGGCATAAGCAGATCCTTTTTTTTTTGGTGATTAAACCATTGTTATTCTGACAAACAGTCAAATTGAAAGGCGCATAGATGAGGATACAGTACTGCAGGGTTTCATTATTCCCATGTTAAATTGTTTAATCATTGAGCCGGTCACATCCACCAAATTTATTGAAAAACTTTGTTCCTTTCAATTGGCCTTGCCAGCTAGGGCTGTCAGACGCTGACAGTGAGCATAAAGCACGCCACTGTGCAGCGCTACGCCAACGTACTGGTAACCATGGCGCGGCGTTAGAAAAGACAAAAAAAAGCATTTCTTGCTAATTTTATTACAATACAGGAATGGCCCACATAATGTGCAACAGTAATTACGTTTTGCACAGTGTGCCAGCGATGAATGAAAGACATTGACCATGGTCTGATAGTTAAAAAATCGCCATTAGCCTATGCTACTTAGGGCCAGAACATTTCGCATTTTATGCTCGTAATCGGCCACACCACTGAAATCTTAATTTGTTTTAATTGTTCATATTTATTTTACAGCCATAACGATAATAAACACGTTCCCTAAGTGTTGCGAATCAGAACTGGGTTTTACCCCGACAAGTTAAAATGTAGAAGTGCTTGTCGTCTAAACATTGGGGTGGAGCCGTTTGTCCGAACGGGCATATTAACAAACTTCAAATGTTGTCCTCTATTTTCAACTAATGGGCTTATGTGTGCTTCCTCAGTCATTCGCTCCCTGGGGAACATGTACACTGGCCACAATAAGCCCTTCTGTGATACTGTAACCCCACAATATGGAGGGATATCACAAATGGAGGCTCTGAGCTGCCACACTCCACTCTTGTCCCCTCGTATTTATTTCTGCGTGTTTCAGCTTGTTTTTGTGGTAGTGATCCACAGACCTCCATGGAGTTGTATATAATGAACAATGTTAGCCTACTTACTCCAGGATCTCCTCAAGGTTCAGAGAATTATTTAACGGTGTTCTCTTCGATTTCATATATTTACAGTATACAATCCAATTATTTATGTATCCCAGCGCTGCATCAATAAAGTTTTGCGGCTTGGGGTTTTTTGAGTTTTGAGCCGTGGAACTTTCCTTCCACTTCGTATCACACAAACTTCCTCCTTGATGTTTTCCACCCAAGCATTGTCCAGAAAATTAGAAAACTTCCCTTGGGCACAGAAAAATGTCCGCTGTGCATTCCTATACTGTGCCCAGTAATCTCTCTTTGGCTTTGTTGGGCGAATGATTTGTTCCTCCAGGAGACCTCATAGCTCATCGCCCTGAGACGTTACCGCCTGATTTCCTGCATAGGTTTTAGAGCTCAAAATGGTCGGGGAGTTGGGGGCTGCACTGGGTGGGGGGGCTGAGGCTATGGCTTTAGACCCCCACCTCCCTCCCCACCCATGGGCTTTCCTCTTACTTTCTTGCACTTGTTAATTTCATTACCTTTTTTTTTTTTTACTGTGACCTCAATTAGCAAAGACTGTCTTGCCCAGAGAGTCACAGTCTCTCTCTCTCTCTCTCTCTCTCTCTCTCTCTCTCTCTCTCTCTCTCTCTCTCTCTCTCTCTCTCTCTCTCTCTCTCTCTCTCTCTCTCTCTCTCTCTCTTCTCTTTCTGACAGCGGAGGCCTGGACGCAAAGCCACTACTTAGCAAATAAGCGAGAGGTGGTGGAAACCGCAGTAACAAGGCCCACATTTTGTTTTCCCCTTATTGTCTTCTATGGTTGTTTTTGAGGTTTCTTCCTTTTGGGATCATGTGTTGCTCCGAGTCCTGTAATCTGGCTTTTGTTTTCTGCAAAGGTTCCACGGCGAAAATGGATTTAGGGTCACCACCACGTTTGAAAATACATTTTAAGAGGTTTCTGCTGTGTAAGTGACGGCGATCGGCCTACAAGGACTGTGGAATCTGTCTCTTAATACCAGAGCCCAGTGGGAGCAGGCAACGAAAAAAAAAACGGTCAGGCAGAAACAGGAAAACAACCACCGAAACATTCACAACAGCAGTGTGTTGGTCGTGTGTGTGTGTGTGTGGAAAAGGGGGGGCAACATACGAAATGATTTAGTGAAAAAAAACAAATCAAACAATAATGTTGCGCGTAATATCGTAGTTCCACTCAGCAGCGTATTAAAGTAGAGGGGTCCCCAGCCCTTCTGAGGTCCCCTCGGAGCTTCCCACTCCCAGGGCCGTGCAGAGGCATGGGGAGTCAATATGTCAGTGTTTATGTGATGCCCCTGCGGAGCCGCACTGGGCTGTCAGGGGCCTATTCATGCTCTAATGGCCCCCCGAGGAGCCTGTCTCTGGGAGCTGAAAAGGGGCCCGGGAGGCCTCTGTGGACGCCCCGTCGCGGAAGGTGAGCGTGCGCTGCTCATGGACGCGCCGCGCCTTCATCCACATGACAAGAGCCATAAAAGAGCATCGCCTTTTTTTCTCTCTCTCTCTCTCGCTCTCTCCCTCGCTCTCTCTCTCTCTCTGCCGCTTCTCCCTCTCTGTCATCTCGTCTTTCTCTTACCCCACAACGGTTGCCCCCCCCTAACCCCCCCCCGTCCCCCGTCCCCCCGTCCCCCGATCCTTTATTTTCTCCCCACCTCTATGAAAGAAATCGGGGGGCTAATTGTTTGTTGTGAGAGCCAAAGATTATAGAACCCTCCCATCTCTCTCTCTCTCTCTCTCTCCTATCCCTTTGCCTTTCTATCTTTTTTTCCTCCAAAGAATGCCGGTCCATCGCTGGAACAAGGGGAGCGAAGTGATGGAGGTTTTCTTTTTGTGCGCGCCGGTCCTGTGTGAGCAGTGCTCTGACATTGACAATGAGACAAGGTTGTGCATTTAGTGGCCGAGGCAAAGTGAGGATCCATGTGCAGTTTGAAGGGTGAATCGTGGTGGTTAGGGTTAGTGTTTTGGTGAAATATCTGTAGGCCTATACGATGATACTAGGCCGATCCCAATGCTAAACCTATTTCTCTGTAAGTTAACTATTAGTTTCGGACTCTCGCCCTTGGCCTTTGCCACCAGCAGGCGGTTGTAATTGAAACAAAAACCTAATCCGATGGAAATTCTCGTAAAAGGTGAACGATAAATTATAATCTGATTTTAGATATGTGATCCATTTGAATAACTGTATTCAAATTCAATTTTGGCTAAATGTCAAATATTCCATTATTGAAGGTCAGTGATGACGGATATTATCTTGTTACCATGACTATATCGGCTATAGCATGTCTATAATATTTTTCACTTGACTTGGCTATATACACACACCATTTGTTGCTTCATATGTGTGGTGACTTGACTTTCCATAACAATGTGTATGTTATGCAAAAATGTTGCTCGTCCTAAAGTTTTGTTCTCGCTTTCACTTGAGGGGTTTGAGATTGTTTGTGTTGGTTGTTTCTTTAAAGCATTGTAGTTATCACCGTGGTCTATCTTGTATTCACACGCGGCTCTCCTATCTCAGATGCATCCTTTAGCGGAGCGCTTTGAATCCCGTGGCCCCCTTTAACTTGGCAACCCCTTTGGGATACACAGGCGGGTGCATTCAACAGAGATGCCTGCTCCATTCTCCCCAAAATGCAAATGAGGAAGTTGTTAGTTATTTGATGTCCCCTCCCCCCCCCTCCGCCCCTCCTTAGACCCCCATCTTCCCGCCCACAACCCCCAGCCCCCCCAGCCCCCCAGCCCCCACCCACCCGCTCTCTCCCTCTGTGAAGCATCCCTCCACTCCAGCGTTGGTTGCTTCAATCACAGGCAGCCAGTCCTGGGGACAGTGCAGGCTGTTTAAATGCAGGCCTGGAGCAGTGGGTGCGCAGCGCGGAGACAGATGCATGTCACAGATAGCAGATCCCATCTCCGACGGATGGCTCTTATCATGGAGGGCCCTGTTTGCATAATTAGGCCCCTTTTGATATTCACCCCCTCTGAGTGACAAAAAGTATAATTGCAATATTGGCGACAACAAAAGGGTGGCACAAATATAAACAAGCAAACATAAATAGGGAGGAAAAAAAGATGCAGTGTTATTTTTGTCCCGTGGTGCGGAGGGCGGGTGTCGGTGTGTGTGTGTGTGTGTCTGTGTGTGTGTGTGTGTGTGTGTGTTGGGTTGGGAAGCAGTTTTGTACTAAATCTGCTGTCAGTCACAGTCAACTGGTGTGAGTTGGTGCTTAGCGGCTGGTCCCGGGTAGAGTCGGAGTCTGAGGCTTGATTGTAATTATGCTGGAACTAATATGCTTTTCAAAATGAGCCATTATGAGCTAATGCTGCAGTGCCAAAGCCCTGTCTGTTTTTGTCTTTCTGTCTCGGGTTGTTTGCAAAGGTGTGCATGATATCGAGGCCATATGGGTTAGGATAGGAAAATCAGTCAGTTTTGGTGTGTGTGTGTGTGTGTGTGTGTGTGTGTGTGTGTGTGTGTGTGTGTGTGTGTGTGTGTGTGTGTGTGTGTGTGTGTGTGTGTGTGTGTGTGTGTATATGGGTGTTGGCTGTTGTTAAGTAACAGGTAAGCCAAGTGATTAAGGGTCCACAATCAACCCCCTGTTCACACACACACACACACACACACACACACACACACACACATAAACGCACATACACACACACGCACTTACGTAGACACACACATACACACACACACACACACACACAAACACAGAGGCTTCTTAATTTCCATGCTTCTCCATGCTACTGTGTTTCAATGTATATATAGGAGTTTAATTTCCACGATAGGCATGTATATTGGGTGTCCTGTATGATCACAATGCATCCCAATCAGGTGTTGGCATTACATACAGGTTAGTATATGAATGCAGCTGAAATGGTAATCACTGTAATGAATTGGAAGCCTAACAACAAATCCTGCATGCGTTTCATGCAGGCAGGAGTTACAGAAGAAGAAATGGCATGTAAACAGGTTGCCCGTGTCAGATGCTCTCTAAACACTGTTATTCGAGTGGACAGCTTCATTGTGTTTGGGTGTAAGGAAGGACGGCTTCTCCAGGGAGGGAACGGGGGTGTTGATGGTGATGGTGGTGGTGGTGGGGGTGGTCTGGGGAGTCCAGGGGATCTGTGAGGGAGAACCCAGGGGCAGGAGGACGAGGAGGAGGAGGAGGAGGAGGAGGCGGGGCTGGGGACGGGGATGGGGGGCAGTCTGAAGAGCATGGTGATGAGTATTCCATCTGCGTCCCGTCCGAGCGCACCAGACTCTCACTAGGTTCACTGGAGGACCGTCAGTGGCAAGAGAAGAGGTTTATTTTGGTGGTTTTTGTCTTTAAACCTAAACACTAACCTCTCAGACTGACAGTCCACATCCTCGTAAACCCATGTATGGCTTTTATGTGGAGGGTACGGACTGATTAAAAGCCTCAAACCACACCTGAAACCGTACACAGAATACAGAAGCGACGGCCCCTTCTTTCATGGAGAAGCCTTAAATAAGACTTTTATTTTGGTAAACACACTTAATATAAATAAACACATAGACAAATAAAATAGTTTCCCCCCCGCCCCCGAGATACATTTAACCCAGGCTGTATACATTATTCAGTTTCTTCCCGAGCAGACGATTGGCATACCTGATTAATTTCTAATTACACAGGCGGTGGTTTTAAATCAATATGAAGGAGAAGAGAGAGAGCCCCCCGGTGAAGCAGACAAGGCGGTAATCACCCCCGCTGGACGGGCCCTCATTATACTCTAACGGGAAGATAAGTGAGGAGATGAGGCACAAGTGCTTTATCAATACCCCCTGAACCTGCGCCAGGCAGTACAAAATACAAGGCATTATAAAAGGTGTTATGACACTGGAGCTTATTATCTGCCCGTTCATTGAGAGGTGAAGACCCATTGTCTGAATCCCCCCTCTCCCACGGGGGCTTGTGTCTGCAGGTTGATTACCTCTCTTTGTTTTTACTCTTTTGTTCGCGCACAACACTGACAGATGTCTCAGGAAATAACAAGGTTTCATTAAGTTAATGATTGTCCTTAAGCTAACGGCCCTGAGAAGCCAAACGCTGTTTTACACAAACGTGAACGCGTCTCTTCTAATGACGTGCAGGAGTCATGGGCTTTGCGTTCCCCACTGGCGCTCCGCGCTGCCACCGGGTCTGGCGGGTCCCCAGCCACAGTAACCAACCCCACGTAACACCAAATTCAATTCATTGTCAACAACTCTAGTGGGCAATCCCAGGGCATCCTGATTATACGGCGTCTCGTCCGCATATAGACGAGTGTTGAATCTCTGAGTCCCCCGGGTGCGACCAGCAGTGCTTTTTTTGTTCACACGGCGCCGCTTCCTCTACACGCACGGCTGTTGACCTTCGACGCCGCGCGTGCTTTCGGCGCATCCTTGACGTCGGGGGGGGCGGAGCAGCGGAGCTCTCGTTTTTGTTTTTTTTCCGCGGCATATGGCGCATGCATGGCTTGGCAGCGAGCGACAGACAAACAAGCAACCGCAAAAACGCGTCCCAGTGTCTGGGGCTCGCTCCACCTAATGAGCTAATGATTAGTCATTGACGGCTAATGCTAATGTTGACACAGAGCTGGAACGGACACAGAATATAAGTGAATTTGACACTAAACGGTCTCCGCTGACAACGTAGTGCGATACGGGGACCGCGCACGTGTACTCTTTAATGCCCCCCTTTTTCCAAAGAAGTGTGAAGGAAACTCGAGGAAAGGAAAATAATTTGAGGAGAATTCTTTGGTGTCAGACTTAGTCCCCTTCCGACCCCCCCCCCCCCCCGCCCCCCCACCTCCACAGAGTCTGTGTGCGCCCCCCCCCTCCTCACCCCCCAAGCCCCCCAGCCCCCCTGCCCGCTAGAACACAGGGGTGACTTTGGAAAGTGATCTGTAGACCGCTGGGCTGATCTCAAGTGTTGTCATGGCGAGTTACCGAGCAAATGGATACACACATTGCAGAAGAAGGAAAAAAAAAAAAAAGGGAAAAAGAAAACCAACAAGGGATATATATGTGTGGGATATGTGTACATATAACCCAACTTTGTATGTTCAAGGGTGTCTCTGCCTCCGTGGGGCTCCGTGTTTCAAGAATCAATCTTTATTAAAACGGATAAGACTGAAGAATTGATTTAATGAATGCGGCCTCATGTCCTGCGGCCCCATGTAATCCGCAGAGAATCATTGAGCGGGAGCTCGGGGGGACAAAAAGATGTTCGCAGAAGAATCATGGAGTGGCCCGTAATGATAGTCTCCATATAATCCCATAATTCCTTGTTTAATTAAACTCCAGAGCTGGCCTTGAGACGTAGCCAGTTCTGTTGCTCTTTTGTTCTCACAGTTGTTATTTTGAAGGCTGTTTTTTGCTGTTTCTTCATTTATTTGATTTGTCTGAGGATCATGTTGGCCCATTTCAACAGACAGTGAACCCAGTAAAAAAACCAGGAGCGGTGAATGAACGTGGTGCGTTTCCCCGGCGAGTCACGGCGATGACCGATGTCATGTTTTCTGTGTCTTGATGATTTCGGATGAACAGCGAGGGCCTCAATTGGTAGCGAGAATCTACCCGTACACGCTTCGCTCCGTCTCCAGTATCTGCTGTTTATTTGCTCTACTCCCACTCTTTCTGGACGGTGCGTGATGCAATCCAACTAGGCCCGGGGCAACGCTGGCACGTCACAATGCCTTGTCAATGTCTCAATGAGGAAATTATGAAAGATACACATTTTGTGACATGGAATGAAAGGGGGGCCCGCTCTGCATCAATAGACGTGCAGAGGAGTTGGGAAAAAAAATGATGCAATTTTCTTTCAAAAAAACACTTCTAAGGGTAACGTGCGATGGTAAACATGGTATAGTCACCGACGTCAGACAGTTTCCCTGTCGGGCCCCGGATTGTACCCCTTTGTGCTCCGACATCTATGTTCCCCCAGCGGGGAAAAGGAAAACGCAGCTTAGTCAAATGCCTTTTCAAAAGTAAACGTCGAAGATGTGTTTTAATTCGTCTAATGACAGGCGCGCGGCGAACGCACGTAGGGGACCGGGAGCGCGGTGTTGGCCCGGTGATAGCGTGTGTGTGTGTGTGTGTGTGTGTGTGTGTGTGTGTTGTGTTGTTGTTGTGTATTTCTTCTGGCGTGCACGGACCGGGTCGCCCTGGGCCAGTCAGAGAGAATAGTATAGTAAGAGTAGCAGCAAGGTGGCCGGGGCAGATTAACCCTTCTACCGCCGGCGCCCCCCCCCCACACACACACACACACTTTATACACCCCCCCCTCCTTCTATCCTCTCCACATTTGGCGCCTCAAGCCCTCTGCCTTGCACAGCCCCTGGACCCCCCCCCCCCCCCCACCCTACACACACACACACACACACACACACACACACACACACACACACACACACACACACACACACACACACAACCACTCACAGGCAGGCTTGTGTGTCAGAGCTCTTCTATATAGTATAAATATCCAGAGATTAAGATAATATTTATTCTGCGGCGCTTTTGAGAAGAGGATCCACTGTCACTTGAATCCTCTCTCCGGCACCTATCCCCTCCATCACCCCCTCCCCCTCGTCCGCTTAGAGGTGGCTGGCAGGCGCCGTGGCAACCAAAGAGGGGTTGTGTCACCTCCGATGAAGAGGGCCTTTGAAGCGTTCGCTGCTTTTCTCGATAGGAAAAAGAAAATATTTAGCTTCGAATAAATGTGCACATTTATTCACACGGATGCATGCATCTGCAAAATGAAGTGGGAAGTGGCACTCATAATCACCTCGCTTATTCTCTCTCTCTCTCTCTCTCTCTCTCTCTCTCTCTCTCTCTCTTCCCTCTCGTCCTCCTCCTCCTCCTCCTCCAGGCAACCGCACGGACGAGGGTTCGGACGTGGACTCGGAGCCCGACCTGCCGCTGAAGAGGAAGCAGCGTCGCAGCCGCACCACCTTCACGGCGGAGCAGCTGGAGGAGCTGGAGAAGGCCTTCGAGAGGACCCACTACCCGGACATCTACACCCGCGAGGAGCTGGCCCAGAGGACCAAGCTGACGGAGGCCCGCGTACAGGTACACGCGCAAGCAACACGCGCGCACGCGCACACACACACACACATACGTACATACGCATGCACTCAGGCACACACACAAACGCACACACGAAAGTACACAAACAATGTATCGGTACACATGTAGTATGTCCAGTGGACAAAGAAGAGTGTTGAAACCATAAATTAGCCTGTGTAACAGACGTTTGTGAATTGTGCGCCCAGAGGCACTGTCACGGTTAAATTTGTTTTTTTTACAAAATAACGGATTTCCAATAAGAGTAAGAGTAGTAGGAAGGTTTGCCTGCTCTCTATCGACCTGTGTTTTACAACAGGATTAGTTAGCTGTTAGCAGGATTAGAAATTGGCCGCTCTTCCCCCAACGGTAAAGAGTCCCTCGCGCTAAAGAGGTCAGTGCTGCCGACCATAAGGCTCCTGCTCGGCCCCGCAAGAGGGTCCGTGACGGGGCCCCCGCTCCGGCCCTCACACCTCTGGACCCCGGGGCCCGCCTGGGAACATGGCCGCCATGTGCTCATGTGTACAATAGAGTTATAGCGACAGCTGTTTTAGAGAATCGGACGAGAGAGGGGGCGAGCGAGGGAGATAGAGAGAGGGTGAATAAAAGGGGAGAGAGAGAGAGAGAGAGAGAGGGAGCGAGGGAGAGAGAGAGAGAGATACAGAGACTGCATTCCTGATGGATTTCTCATTCCGGCACTTGGCCCGGGATCTCATCCCATCACTTTCAACCTCGCCGCTGCTTGTAAAAACCCAGTCCACATATCACACAGGGTCCCTCCTGCTCTCCTGGGACGCCCCCCCCACCTCCCCCACCCCCCCGTCTCCCGACAACAACATTAATCAATCAGAGGGTCCAGGGCTGGCCGGGGCACCCCTCTCCTCTTACCGCCGTTCAGTTCACACTCTCTCTGAACCTCGGCGCTGCGCGGCGGCCCGCATGCTAGCAGCTCATCTCAGGGCTCCAACATGCTCTGGGGTTAACGGTTTCCACACATGTCTCCGTCCGTCTTAACATCATCCCCTCGGCCTCCCCGCCCGCCCCCCCCCCCGCCACCCCCACCCCGACAGACTAAGATGTATGGGTGAGTCGTTACTCCTTTAGTTCAAGGGATAGGACAATGATATGGGACTTATTAAGATTTACTTTTACAGATCATTGAATTGGACGTTTATTGATGTGCGTTCTGATAGAAAAAAAAGACTAAACTAAACGGTTCTAAACGAAGTTATCGCAGAGAATTTTGTAGTTATTTAATTAAGTCCACTTGTTATCCTAGTCCAAATTGATGTAAAATGATAAGAAGATATGATCGGATGAATGAACAACACAGTGGACAACAGCTCCCTCCCATAACTGGAAAGACAAGTTACATTTGGGCTTCACGAGGAAACCGCAAACACTTGTAGCAGACATGTGTAGAACAAATGGGGATTCTCTGGTCCATAAGGAAAACATGCCTTTGCCTGAGAAGCATTCATTGTGGTGGTCGTTATGCCGTGTGTGCCGGTTGCTTTACACGTGAATTCATGACAATTCTCAAACATACTGATTAAAAAAAGAAATACCTAAACAAAGCTATCCTCACTGCGTGATAATCAAGCTAAACGATGTCATGTGAACACTGAAGGTATTCCAGTCAAAGCCTATAATTGTAATGCTGTTTGCCTCATCTTCCTAATCTAATTCGAAAAAGCTTTGAAACCGTCCAAAGGTCAACTTAAACTTAATTTTCCAAGAAGGTCACCAAAGAAAAGGCCCCTGGTTAACCTGAGTAAATAACAGCCGTCGGCCCCCATGGCGGGCCCTGGGAGCTGGGCGGGCGTTTGAACAGTTGATCAGTTGAGACTATTGCCATTATTCAACCAGCCATGCCGTTTTACATTGTTCACAGTTTTCCATGGTTGCACACTTTCCTTTTTCACCATTATCGTAAGTTCTCTAACCGGATCTTTTTGATTGCATTTATGCATGTCTAAAATACTCTACGTTTGAATCTACATGACAGCAGCCCCAGTAGTTTTGTTGCATTTTCACCGGCTATCGCTGTAAGAGTTTCACTATCCACTTTCGAATGTGCACAGTGTGTACATAAATAGACGCTATAAAATAAGGATATGTGTGTGTGTGTGTGTGTGGGTGCATGCTTACACACACATGCATGTGTGTGCAGGCGTGCGTGCGTGTGTGTGTGTGTTGTCCACCAGCTGGGCTCAAGTGGCCCATTGCAGTCCAACAGAACGGACCCTTTGGCCCGAGAGCAAAGCCGGCTCCACCACAGCTGCGATGACGCATCCTCCAGATGTGTGTCAGGGGGCTCAGGGTTTAGAGGGAAAGTGTCGGCGGGGGGCCGCCCGAGGTGTCTCATACACTTGAACTGTCAGTTGAATTTTCACTGTGGTAATGGCTCGCTGTTTTCCATTTATTTTAACATGGTGTAAATCTGTTAAGCAGCCATTTTTCTAGCCCTCCCTCCAAAGCCCATTGTGCAGTGTTTTCTTGCGCCAGAGATGGCACATGTGGCGCAGAGAGTATTAGAGTTGTGAGGAGATGTAAGCTGCTGTGCTTAAAGTCTTTGCCGTGTGAGGCGGTGTGTTGAGTGTGTGTTTTGGTTTCGCCGCTGACTCATAACCTAAGCCCCCCCCGCTTCATAAACAAACCACATGTCTTCTGCCCCGCATGCCACGTTAAAGGGCTCTCACCATCCATCTTCATCAGACCCCCGTCGCTAAGATCACACACACACACACACACACACACACACACACACACACACATTAACACACACAAACACACACAACACACAAACACACACACACTTCTGCTGCTAGTAACAGCCCCTGCGATGGTTTTATCACTCTGGCTGACAAATTGTGGCTCACAATCCATATCTCTCAGTACTTGACCCCCAGGCAGGCTCAGTGAATGCCAGTGTGTCCAAGTGTGTATGTGTGTGTATGTGTGTGTGTGTGTGTGTGTGTGTATGTACAATGTGTGTGTGTGTGTGTGTGTGTGTGTGTGTGTGTGTGTGTTTAAAACACTACTGTGTGCATTCCTCTATGTGCCAGGTGGAGGTTGTGAGTCAAAGTCACCAAAGGGAGACATGAGGAACTATTTCCACTGATCGATGCTGCCTGCACAGTAAAAAAGTGAATTACATTCATCTTCATTCTGGTGGATGTTTTGAGGACCTCGGCTGAGGTTTCTCCCCCCCACGGCACACAGCTGGCTCGTGTACTGAACCCCACGCGTAGATTCCCTTTCATTAGCAGTAAACATGCTCAGTGTAGCCATTATGTGAGGAGGAATCTAATAAGGTGTAAGTGTTGGTATTTATGAAGTGTGAAAATCAATTCAGACTTTTCCTCTTTATTGGCGGCTTGCGCCGGCCAGTTGATGAGTGCCGTGTGCCTTCGGTCTCCATTGCTGTGTGGAAGCGCTTTTGTGCTGCACAGGGGCTAACTGTTTGGCGACAGTTGAGCAAGTTCCACGCTGACCGCTGTAGCTTTTACACATTTGACGGTTTGGCCTTCTCCTAGTCGCAGATTAGACTTTTTTTGTTTCAGAGGTTGTATCTCCCTCATCGTTTGTGATGTGATTATCAAATCACAAAGGATTATGGAGATACAACGTGTGTTGAAGTGTGGTTAGGGAACAATCCAATCATGGGTGAATGCAATAAGAGACAATGCAAATGTTGGCTGCCGACGACAACAACACAGACTCCACTTATTATGAGCCAATATGGAATTTCTTGATTGTTTTACCAAAACGTCTTGAGTACCCGGCGGCGAGAGAAAGAGAGCGAGAGAAGGCACAATGGAGACGAGCGGTGACAACCAAACCCAACAGGCACAAACTGTATTCCCGCCAGTGCGCTTTTATAAAGGAATAAATAGGATTTATGTAGATTGTAGGGGAGAAATTGTTGCAATGCATCCCTATGAATGTTCGAACAGTTTCTTATTATTAGAATTTAAATGACTTTGGTACAGTGCCTCTGTACTGCTGATACTTATCAAGCTAATCCCACTCTCCTCTCACACTTACACTCCTAGCTAGTTTAATTAGCATAGTGGCAGTCTGGAAGGCAAGCAGAGGGGGAGAGGAAGAGAGGGAGGGAAAGAGAGAGAGGGAGAATGGGGTTACCGGAGAGAAAATGAAAGCGAGGGGAATATTGCATGGTTTGAGACTGAGGAGGATTTGTATGTTGAAGCCGGTTGCATCACTGTTGTGTGTGTGTTTTGTGGATAGGAAGTCAACAGCGTATTTTGTTTTGTCTTTCATTTTGTCTCTCGGCATTCATGCATAGAACGGAGAATATTGGCTTCGGAAATAGCGCCACACATTCACCACTCTTTGAAAAAATAATTTATGAGGCAGACGCTGAAACAATACAAGCGATCCGGTTGAAGTAAAAAAAAAAAAAGACACACATCGAAAGGTTTATTTGAATGGCCTTTCAGCGTCTGTAAATGCATGAAAACGTAGTGATTGCGTTATCGTTGATTGATCATATGAATAACGTCGAGCGCTGCTGGATGGCTCGGATGAGTTGCTTCTTTGTGAGGACGAGTTGTCTTCAAGCCGCAGCTAAACAGAAATAGGAAAATGCTGTCAAGGCTTCGAATGTCACGCTTTTTGAGAACCCTGATGTGCGCTCTCCGCCTTGGAATCCTGGTTGGAGGCAACCGAATCCACAAATGTCCTCCAAGACTGTCTGCTTCTCGCCCACAGTGACTCAACTGCTGAAATACTTTGGTATTTCTGGTTCACTTTTTTGGTCAGCGAGCCGGGCTGAGCTATACTTGATGCCAACATCGTACAACACAGCAAAGCGCTAGAATTTCTGACTTCTCCCCCGAAAAGTTTCTCCAGAGAGGTTCAGACTCGGAGGATACCAAGCGAGGGAGCTGGATAAGACTCAACCTAAAAATAAATAAGAATCTCCTCGCCCACAAAAAAAAAAACCAAACCCTGGTGAGTAGTAGAGGTTCCTCCATGGCAACCCTTGTAGCTCGATAGGGAGACATGGAGAAGCACT
>NW_028178352.1:0-1000 GCF_964030765.1 Micromesistius poutassou | reverse complement strand
AAGGGTTCCTCATGGTTCAGTGTTAGGGACAGAGTTAGGGTCAGATGGTCTCATGATGAACCGTTGTTTTTTTTGATTCACATCCCAGAATTGTTTCACTGTGCGCACAGTTGTTGAAATGTATACTGATGTTTTATGATATAAAATCATTTAAAACGACCTGGCTGTGTGGCTTGTGGTCATTTTTATTATACACACGCCTGTTACCCTAATATGGTAAGGTAACCTCCCCCTCCTCTATACCCTCACCTCCATCCTCCCCCTCACCTCCCACCTCCCCCCTCCCCTATCCTCCCCCTCCCCTATACCCTCACCTCCATCCTTCCCCCTTACCTCCCCCCTCTACCCTCACCTCCTCCCTAATCTTCCATATTCCCTATCCTCCCCCTCCCCTCCCACCTCCCCTCCCCTATCCTCTTCTCCTAACCTCCCCCCTCCCCTAACCCTGACCCTAACCATAACCTTGACCTCCCCTCAACCCTATACCCTCCCCCATACCCTAACCTCCCCCTCCCCTATACCCTAACCTCCCCCCTCCTCCTCAGAGTGTATCTAATGTACCCCTCTCCTCCTCCTCCTCAGAGTGTATCTAATGTACCCCTCTCCTCCTCCTCCTCCTCCTCAGAGTGTATCTAATGTACCCCTCTCCTCCTCCTCCTCCTCAGAGTGTATCTAATGTACCCCTCTCCTCCTCCTCCTCCTCCTCAGAGTGTATCTAATGTACCCCTCTCCTCCTGCTCCTCAGAGTGTATCTAATGTACCCCTCTCCTCCTGCTCCTCAGAGTGTATCTAATGTACCCCTCTCCTCCTCCTGCTCCTCAGAGTGTATCTAATGTACCCCTCTCCTCCTCCTCCTCCTCCTCCTCCTCAGAGTGGATCTAATGTACCCCTCTCCTCCTCCTCCTCCTCAGAGTGGATCTAATGTACCCCTCTCCTCCTCCTCCTCCTCAGAGTGGATCTAATGTACCCCTCTCCTCCTCCTCAGAGTGGATCTAATGTA
>NW_028178353.1:0-12763 GCF_964030765.1 Micromesistius poutassou | reverse complement strand
TGAAATGCGCCGTCGCTCCTTTTAATCTCCAAAGTAATGTCACCGTGATGCATCGCTGTTGCAAATCTAATGCGCTGCTCTGAGTTTCCCTTGTCTTGCTTTCTCTTTTTTTTTTTTTCTCCCTACTTGATGCTCCCCCCCCCCCCCTTCTCCCCTTCCACCCTGTCCCCCCCACCACACACACACACACTGACACACACACACACGCACGCACACACACACACACACGCAATGCCTTTCTTTGCCTCCGGACATGCTGGCTTAATGTGTTTTGGCGAAAGTGATGATTAAAGTCACTCTACACTAAACGGGGGGAGGGATTGAAGGGAAGAGTGTGCGTGCGTGTGAGTGTGTGTGTGTCTGTGTGCGCGTGTGTGTGTGTGTGTAAAGGTTGGAGGTGGTAGTGGTAGTGGATGTGGCGTTGTGAGCGGACATGATAGGAGGGGAGAAATGCAAATGTTCCCGCCGTGCCTCTTCCTCTCCATTTTGTGGATTTATGGAGCTTTCCCCGTAATGAAATAAGCAACGATCAGCGTCCGGCTTGGCTGCCTGTCCCACAGAGACCCCACCACCACCCCTACCCCCTCCTTCCCCCCCCCCCCACACACACACACACACACACACCCACCTTCCGTTCCCTTCCTGATTCCGGATGTCAGCTGAGCGAGTGAGATGATGGCGGTCCTGGGAACAGGATGTTGTTTGGCGAGGAGTGGGGGGGGGGGGGGGAAGGAGGAGCAGGGAGGGGTGGGTACCCCCCCCCTCCCCCCCGGGCCTCACCCCTATAATATCCTCCCAACCCGCCTGCTGTCATACCCCCACCTGAGAGTGTGTGAGTTTGTGTGTGTTTCGTGTTTTTTTTTCTATTCCCCTTTCCATCTGTTACCCCCACCCCCCCCGTCCCCCCGCCCCCCCCGTCCCCCCGCCCCCCCCGCCCCCCCCCGGTCCCTCCTCCCTTTCTTCCGGGGTTTGATGATCCCGGGATGATCGGGATTCTCTGGGCGTCGCCGTCGAGGCGGGGAGGGGCCCGTCAGCAAGATTACCGCCGCGCGCACCGCACACTATCTCCCCTCGCCAGGCTCCGGAGCAATCTCGCCCGCCCGCGTCCCCGAGGTTACTCGGAGGGTAAACACGAGTAATTAACCAGACGCGCAAAGATGGATGATTTATGCAACCGCACCCGCATCCGCGCACCGGGCTGCAAAGTCATAATTCCTTCGGCTTCTTGGCTCGCCCAGAGTGGCTGGCAAACTTTACTTGTGTTCTCCTTGTCAACCCCGTGGTCCTCTGATACCTCCTCCTCACCCCGTGGTCCTCTGATACCTCCTCCTCACCCCGTGGTCCTCTGATACCTCCTCCTCACCCCGTGGTCCTCTGATACCTCCTCCTCACCCCGTAACCACCTCACCCTATCTCCTCCTCACCCCGTAGCCACCTCACCCCGTAACCACCTCATCCTATACGTCCTCATCCCATAACCTCCTAACCCTATAACCACCTCACCCCTCACGTCCTCGCCCCTCACGTCCTCACCCCTTACGTCCTCGCCCCTTACGTCCTCGCCCCTCACGTCCTCACCCCTTATGTCCTCGCCCCTTACGTCCTCGCCCCTCACGTCCTCACCCCTTATGTCCTCGCCCCTTACGTCCTCGCCCTTCTCTGCCCACTATTCGGTGGGCGTTTTCTTTCACTTTATCGGTACTGCAGCGGGTAGGAGCTAAGTGGGTTTTAACGCGCGTGTGTATGTATGTGTGTGTGTGTGTGCGTGTGTGCGTGTGTTTGCACACCTCAGCCTTAACTGAACTTCATCCTGGCACCTGTTCTGCTTATACATTAAGACAATGGCAGAGAGCGAGAGAGAGAGAGAGAGAGAAAGAGGAGGGTGGTTTGGGCGAGCGGGCTGGTGTTTGGGTGGGGAGGGTGTAAGTAATGGGAGAAGGGTTTCGTGAGACTGGGAGAGATTTTCCAGCTGGGTGGCTTTCTGTAGAATTGGCTGTTTGAATCGGACCAAATGTCAAGTGCTACTCAACAAGCTCCACTGAGGTTTTCACCCTCCCTCCCCCCTCCCTCCCCCCTCCTGGTCTTTCTCTCTCTCTCATTCAACAGCTCTCAAGGACAATGACGGGTATTTGTATGTACATCATGTCACATTCCTCCCCCCTTTTAGGGCCGTTTTTTTTTCATTTCCCTTCCCACCTCTGAGATCGGCCGTTCCTTAGCGTTTTTTAAAAATTTGGGGTAGCGCACGTGAGTCGCCGTGCACGCTCGTGTGTCTAGGCACCTCGTGAACGTGCACATTGGCGCCAGTGCCCGTATGCGTATGTGTGTGGGTCTGTTAGTGTGTGTGTGTGTGTGTATGTATGTATGTCTGTTTAGCACAGTGATGTACAGGGGAATGAAACACAAGAATCAATTAAGGAAACACCAACCATCTTGATCCTGGTGTGGCCTACATGCCTGTTTGAAGTGCGGCACACATGCTATATATATACAGTTTATATTTATTATGGGTTGAGTCCGAGGTCCGATCTAACAATGGCTCTTACTGTTTCTTTGTCTTCTGGTTTTTTTTTTGAAGAGGCTTAATGTTGTTATGAGTTGGACAATTGATTTATCCTGTACATAGTCTATATTAAAAAAAAAATTGTATACATTTTTTTTTTTTTGCAAAATATCAATTTCTTTTCTAAAATGATGTATCTGCTCATCTGGTGGCTGTAAAATAAAAAAAAAGAGGAGACAAACGATACGCTGCCTGGCTCTGTGGTTTCTCTGTGTTACGGTGATGGTAAGCTTGTGAAAACACATATACACTAATATGCCATATTTCACGGCGTCAGTGACAGTGTTTGACACTCTATGCCTGTGTGTGTGTGTGTGTGTGTGTGTGTGTGTGTGTGTGTGACTCGCCGTGTGTGTGAGTGTGTGTGTGACTGCGTATGTGTGAGTGTGTGTGAGTGAGTGACTGCGTGTGTGTGTGTGAGTGACTGCGTGTGTGTGTGTGTGTGTGAGTGACGCTGCGTGTGTGTGTGTGTGTGAGTGACTGTGTGTGTGTGTGTGTGTGTGTGTGTGAGTGACTCTGCGTGTGTGTGTGTGTGTGTGTGTGTGAGTGACTGCGTGTGTGTGTGTGTGTGTGTGTGTGTGTGAGTGACTGCGTGTGTGTGTGTGTGTGTGTGTGTGTGTGAGTGACTGCGTGTGTGAGTGCGTGAGAGAGTCTCGCGCCTGAGTGTCTGATAAGGCTCGTTAACGACCCTACACCGCGCCACAGCTGTGTCTGTCCCAGTGGAGGCGTCTCACAGAGGGACGGGCTGCATCTGCACACACACACACACACACACACACACACACACACACAGAAACACTGCCCCCCACCCCCACACACACATTCATAAACTAACCATACATGTTTTTCTAACACACACACACACACACACACACACACACACACACACACACACAACACCCCCACACCCCTCCACAAACACACAGGAATAAAAACACACACATATACTGTAGGTAGACAGACACACACACACACACACACACATACAAACCCACACACATACAAACCCACACACATAGACCAACCCCACACATATGCATACACATACAGACTCACACAGGAACAGCCTCACACATAAAATACACACCAAGGCAGGCAAACACACACATGTAAAAGCAAACCCACACAAACACACACATACACCATACTTAAACACAAAGGCCTACACATATTAACATGTAGATAGCTTAGGCCTACACATCATCACAGTCACAAGAAAAAAATTGCACAAAACATGTTCACACCCGTGACGTGCGCTGCGCTCTGCAATTAACATTCCACTCGAAAAAGCATGGGGATAAAATTGGCACGTGTCGTACAAATAATACGTGACGATTAATTCCAATAAGCGATGTTTTGTTGAAGCACAGAATGCCGAAAATGCTCAGAATGCGCAATGGTCGGCATTGCAGACATGATTATTAATATCGCAAGGCAATCACAGTGTTTGACCAGAATGCGCGAGCTCGCGTCACTACGAGCACGCGCCCCCGGTGTGTTTGGTGAACGCGGGGCAGAGCGTGCGATCACTCTACCTACCTGCCTTGGCTATATGCGAAATGCGCAGGCGCGAAAGACACTCGCTTTTGGAGAGTTTCGTCGTAGCAAATCAACAAAACGGCAATTAATATTCAATTTTTTTTAAATTGAGTACCTTAGGAACATTGTATTTAGAGATGCCAAGACAAGCACTCAAAAAGTACATGAACGTAAAAGAGACAGTTGTGAGAAAGTTGTGAGCTCGTTTAAGCAGGTAGGCTTAAATGTTGTGTGATTGCGTGCACTAGCGGCTGGCGCTAGTTAAACGGACATACAAGTGAAGGTGGACACCCAACGCTCACGAGACGACAACTTCCTGTGCATTTTTCTGAATTTGGAAATTGTCATTTCATGTAATGAAATCAAAAATCTGTACTCATGATGGGTTATTTGTACAAGTGTTATTCATATTTAGGGTTCCTATGATCCGTAGGACCCCTATTGTATTCGGTCATACTGTCATAGGTACTGTCATACTGTCGGTCATACAGTCATACTGTCGGTAATACGGTCATACAGTCATACTGTCATAGGTACTGTCATACTGTCGGTCATACTGTCATACTGTCGGTAATACGGTCATACTGTCATACTGTCATACTGTCGGTAATACGGTCATACTGTCGGTAATACGGTCATACTGTCATACAGTCATACTGTCGGTAATACGGTCATACTGTCATACAGTCATACTGTCGGTAATACGGTCATACGGTCATACAGTAGCACCCCTTCATGGTTGCTTGCAACTATATTATTGTTTGTTTTTATGTGAAGGAAATATGTGTCAATATTAAGTTATGTGTGGCTTTATTGGGTTTGTGAATCAGGTTATGTGTGTTGGCAAATTTAAGTCAGTAATTCACATTATAGTCACATTATATCGGAAACTCTTGTTGCATGCTTCAATTGATAATAGTTGTGTATGGCAATATTATATTTATGTAAATCTGGATTTTAATATTCATGGCCTACCCAGCCACCACACGTCACTGAGTCACACAATATGCACACTTGCCAATACAAATTGCACAGACACAGGAACATTAAAAAAACATACACACACGTCACACACATTAAAATATCCCAATCGGTTTACACAAAAAACGCACTCAACAACAACACAACACACAATCCTCCTCCCTTGCATCACCTGCTCTCTGTGGGGGGGGGGGGTTCACCCTGCACCTGACGAGATGGCTGACACCACCTGCTCACCTGGGGAAGACGGCTCCACACCCCCCCCACACCCTCAACCCCCCCCCCACCGGCACCAACACCACCCTCAACCCCCGCCATCACCCGCACCACCGTCAACCCCCAGCTACACACCCATCACCCTGAAGCCCCACCAACACCAACCTTAACCCCCTCCCTCAACCCACAACCCCTCCACCACCCCACCACCACCACCGCCCACCACCCTCCACCACCCCCCACCACCACCCACCACCCTCCACACCCCCCCACCACCACCGCCACCCTCCACACCCCCCAGCCAGCAGCCTTTCAGACGCCTTCCACGCTGTCACCCATCCCTGGCTCACATGGCGCTGCTTACACGCCATTACTTCAAATCCGTCGGGGAATGGCAGCTAGTTGGCGAGGAGTAGAGGGAGAGAAGGAGAGGGAGGGGGCGGGAGGGAGGGAGGGAAGGAGGGAGGGAGGGAGGGAGGGAGAGGGGATAGATGGCGGCAGTGGTGGTGGAGTCAGTGTTAAACAGAATGCATAATAAGTGAGAGAGAAGGGTGGTGGTGATGGTGGGGGAGCGTTCTACTGCACTCCATGCAAATGTGAAGCCTGGTGTGTCAGAGTGCTGATGGATCTGTTCTGACAGACACGGTGACAGGCCTGTGACAGCAACTTAAAAACCTGCGCTCTCCTCCTCTCTCGCGCTCTCTCTCCGCCCCCCACCCCCCACCCCCTACCCCCACACACACCCCCCCCCCCCCCCCCCCCCCCTTGTACGTATTTACAACCACGGCATCCTAATACACTATTTTCACAAATCCTTCTTTCCCCCGCCCCTCCCTTCCAGTTCAAAGGTGGGCCCGTATTTCAAGGGATATGCAAATGTGCGTTTCCCCCCCGATTTATTTTTTTCCCCTTCCTCCCTGGTTAACTATAGGTTGACACGCGAGCAGCCCGCCATCACACATGCGCCTGAAAGCGCAGGGTTTACCGCAGCAGAGCTGACAGGCTAACGAGGCCTAACATTAGCATGTAAACCGAGCCTCCATGCCCCCCCCCCCACCCCCCAAGAGACGCGCCCATCCATTGCATTTGCATGGCACCCGTTTCGCGCGTTACATTTTCAACACGTTTTACGAGGTTGTGATCAAGGTGTGTGGCGTGGGGGGCGGGGGGGGTGGGGGGTTCGCGTCGCAGTTCTCCCGGCGTGTGATCCGACTGTCACCTCTTATCTCCGGGAGATTATTTGGACCATCTGAAGCCCCCCCCCCCGCAGGTCACAGGAGGTCACTGCACGCGCATGACCCCCCCCCTCTCGCACTGGGTCACTCGGACACAGTGGGGTCCAGGCCACTAATGTGCGTGACTTTTCCGTTGGGGGGGGGGGGGGGCACACGCTCTGGAGTCCATACGGCCGGCATCACAGCGCATTACTGCGCGCCCTCCCCAGGGGGACGCAGACTGATGTGTGAGCATCAAAGCGGAGCCGGGACCATTATGAACAATGAGAGACGTGGCGGGAGGGGGTCATCTGCACTGAGCAGCGCCTCACACACACACACGCACGCACGCACGCACGCACGCACGCACGCACGCACGCAGTCACACGCACGCATGTATGTATGTATACTTTATATATATGAAAGATAACTGCCTTCAGCTTGTCGTAAAAAGAGGAAGCTCATTATCTATTCATGGCACCGTTCAACGCTCTCGCTGCTTTGAATTCCCGCATTATTATCGTTTTCTTCAGTCGGTTGGGGTATTTTTTTTTTTTTCCCCTTTCTTTTCGTTTTCTCTTCTTCTTCTTCTCTTCGCGTGGATTTCAACAATTCAAACTTCCACTCTGTGACAAGCGACTGGCGGTCCCGCAGAGCGAGTTCCCATGTGTTTGAAGCATCTAGGCCGCTCCGTCTTTTTGATCAGCGGCTCGGCTGTGAATTCCGCAGATCAGAAAGTGGATCAGAGGCTCCCCAGAGACCGCCATTTACGCCTGCCCCCACCAGAGAGAGAGGGAGAGAGAGAGAGAGAGAGAGAGAGCGAGAGAGAGAGAGAGAGAGAGAGAGAGAGAGAGAGAGAGAGAGAGAGAGCGAGAGAGCGAGAGAGAGAGAGAGAGAGAGAGCGAGAGAGAGAGAGAGAGAGAGGGGGGTGTGGGGGTAATTAAGAGTTTGTTAAGATGCCCAAATTCCTTCTTAATTCCATCCTGTTCCCCCCCCCCCCCGACTCGAATACGCGTCTCATTCACCCCAGCAGCACCTCCTTCGCGCCCGAGATAGCTCTGATCTCTCCGCTGATTAAAACCCGTCTCATTTCGCCGCTCGGCACTACAACAACAGCGCTCGCGGAAGTTTTCCCGCCAAAGCGCCGGTGCCAGCCGCGCGCACACCGATTATCTTAAAGGGTAATTAGCGAGTGTGACAATGGCAGGGAGCGCCGACACGGCGCTGACGGATTAGTCTGTCTGGGGTCTCGTCGGGGCTCCCGTGTCACAGAGACATGGGGGGGGGGGAAAAAAAGAGAGGAAAAGTGTGCCGCATGCGATGGGTGTTAATTATCGCTGTCGCTCATTCTTTACGAGCCCGTATATATGCTTGAAAGTAATTACCGCGTATGTATGTGTATGTATCGGTGTCAGTCACTGAAAGACTAGCAATCAAACAGTTACTGTCCCAGTAGCGCTGTGTGTGTGTGTGTGTGTGTGTGTGCTAGTGCATACTCTTAATGTTGATTGCTAATTTATCCGTTACTAGGCCTACTTTTGTAAGGAGGATGAGGGACACCATATAGCCTATCAGGATACAGGCTGGTGTATCGGAGCCAGACAAGTAACACACGCAACTATCATTTTGATGTGTATTTGATTTTCAAGGCTTGGTGTGAACCTTTTGATTGCTAAAGCCTACCCAAGACCTAGCCTTCCATAACATGATTCCATCGTAGACTTGGATTTGAATTACGTTTAATTTAGCAGGAAATATTAAGGTTGCCTTGATTACTTTTTTCAAAACGTTTTTTTTTCCGTTTTTTTTCCAGTTAGTTTTTTTGCATCATTATAAAAACATCTATTAATTCCATGGTTTCCAGATATGTGCACTATTGTCCCTCTTCACAGTTTGTGTCCTGATCCTTATTATGCATTTGTTGAAGGTGTTGCATTCAGCCTGTGCAAGGCTCTTAACATACCACAAATGTGTCCTCCCTATGAATACCAACAACATTTCTATCAATAAGAACATGTAATTGAGGGATTTCAAGGTGATGGCTGAAGATAAAGACACTCATATTAATGTACGACGTCTGTAGTGGTCAGCCGAGTCCAAAGTAAGATACTGCACAAACGTGGCGACTTCATTGTACAACACTGATGATCACCTACTCACAATGTGTTTAGCGTTAGTCTGTCATTATTCCTTTCAAAGGGAGCTATCTTTTCTTCTTAAAGGTCCCATGGCATGCTATTTTATGGATGCTTTAATATAGGTGTTAGTGGGCCCCTAATACAGTACTTGAAGACGTTTAAGAAATGCAGCCTTGGTGCAGAGTTACAGCCACTACGAGCCAGTCCCACAGTGAGCTCTCCACAAACGTGCCGTTTTTAGAGGCGGGTCAAGGTGGAGGGTGGGGGTGTGGCCCTGAGCAGCTTGTGGCCACGGTACCATGCACTAGTGTTTACAGTGGAACACTGAACACTCCGGGTGCTCCGGCGGGAGTCCTGGAGCTCTATATCTATCACGTTATATTTAGATATCTATATAATATAATATATATTATCATGGTCAAAAGCTGTTTGCGCCTCCGGATGATATTATGAATCCCAAACAACTGCGTCGGGTTCTCAGGTGCCTCTGGTTCTTCCACTTCCATGTCAATATTAAGTACAGACTGAACCGCGAAATGGAGGAGAAGGGGATTGTTGCCCTGGGTTGTCTGCGTCGGGTTGGTTGAGAAGGAATTGGGAACCGCGACATGGAGGAGAAAAGGATGTTGCCCAGGATTGTCCGTCGGAGCCCCGCTGCCCGCTGAACGCTGGCCACCCCCGGGGCTGCCCGCCCAGCCCCGTTGCCCGCTACAGCGGGGCTCCGACGGACAATCCTAGGCAACAATCCTTTTCTCCTCCATGTCGCGGTTCCCAATTCCTTCTCAACCAACCTGACAAGCTTATGCAAGCTTGCGTTATTGTGTTGCGTGTCATGCGCCATAACACCAACAGCAGAACAGTTATCCAAATAACAAAGAACACTTGCGTTACAGTGTGTGTATTCACACACACACACACATGTGACGCTCGCATGGTCCTAGCTCATTGTCTCATTGGTGGACCAAATTCTCTGGGCGGGCCAAGCAGAGAAAGGGGAGGTAACCTGGTCCCTTATGACGACATATGGGGCCGGAAGCCAAATCAAAGCGTTTCAGCGATCCTTTTTTCAAAGACGGAGCAAGATAGCTACTTCTCGGTTTACACCTAACACAATTTATAGCTACTGGGGGACCATAGGGAGGCTAGGGGAACTCAACTTAATGTTAGAAAACCTCATAAAGTGACATTTTCATGCCATGGTACCTTTAAAACGTCTTCAAAACAATGATTCGGATATGTATAGTGGAACAATGTGGGTCAATCCTTCATCTGTGGTGTGAAATCCAGCCATGACTTTTGCGCGCCTTGAATCAGTCTGATTTGAATCAGTCTGATTTGAATCAGCCGTTCCCTTCCAGCTGATCTCTCCTTTGATTGGCCTTTCAGGATACTGTCTGTACAATGATTTAATCTTTCTTTCCTTTTTGGGGAAATTGCACAGTAGACGTGCTCCTGTTTCAGCTCCATCCCTGACATGTTGAATCGCACCGGGCAAAGCACCGTCCACAGTAGACTGGATCGCTTCATAGACACCGAAGTGCTTGGCTGAGGAGAACCATTAGCTATCTCGCTACTGGCACGAATGGAAACAGCGACGCATTTCTCTGTACTACTTTTAGTAGTACTTAGGACTTCACGGCGGGACCACGGGGAGAGGCAGGGTTCACGTTTCAAGTTTCCTCCGTCTGTAATACTCCCCAATGAACTCGCGTGTGCGTGCACAGGCAAGGGAAATACGGATTTGCACAATATATCTCAATCAATTTTCCTGGGGAACACAAATTCAACAATGCTAGCTAGCGGTGCTGTGCTGTGCTGGGATGACACTGTGTAGCCCCGGGGTGGGGGGGTGGGGGGGTGGTGGTGGTGGGGGGGGGGGGTCCTCTTCTGTCGACGCATTGACTCCGACAGCGAGGGAGTGAGTCAACACAGCAACGATGGGACGGAAAGATGTGTGCATTGCGTGCAAGCTCACATGAGTACATTATCGTTCATTTTGAACATCGAGCAAATAACAGGTTCTCGTCGTGTTTTCTCCCGGGAGTTCACGAGATGTTAATGTGATTTGATGCTCTATATTATGTGAGGGTCGTGATGGAGGAGAGGGCCTTTGCCTGCAGCGGTTCTTGCTCATGCAGTCATTGAAAACACAAAACTCACGAGTTTTGTGTACTGGCAGAAGTGACCTGAACATGCAATCGCTAAGCAACGCCGAGGCATCCTTATCGTACAGTTATTAAAAAAAAAACGTTGCCCTCCATGTTGTAAGGGCAAAATGCAGCAGAATATCTGGCAAACTTAAGTGTTCAGATAGTAAAGTTTGTGTGTGTGTGTGTGTGTGTAAGTGTGTGTGTGTGTGTGTGTGTGTGTGTGTGTGTGTGTGTTTCAGAGGGAGATGGCCTCTATCACAGCGTAATCAATTCTCATCACACTTTGGGTTACCTGAATCATCACTCCCCCCCCCCCCCCCCCCCACTTTCTTCAAAGCCGCCTATCTCATCTCTACCATCCTCGTAATTGTGCTTGTCTTATCGCATCACACCCCTGCCACCCTCCTCCTATGAAACACCAGCAGACGGCTCGTCTCTCTCTCCCTCTCCCTCTCTCTCTCCCTCTCTCTCTCTCTCTCTCCCTCTCTCTCTCTCTCTCTCTCTCTCTCTCTCTCCTCTCTCTCTCTCTCTCTCCCTCCCTCCCTCGGTGGTCACTCGGCTGTCTAAATGAAGCCCGGTGCTCCCTGCCGAGGGGCTCTTCCCGGACGTTCGTTAATTTCCCCCCGACCAGATCAGCTGCCGCCGCTTCCTCCCGTCGTGTCCTTCTGCACTCAGGTGCCCCCCCCCCCCCCCCACGTGGCACCGCTCCGCTCCGCGCGCCCCCCTCCCAATCAAGCGCGCGTCACGCACATCCACCGCCAAACTGGCTGAAGGCTAGCCCCGAGAACCCGCCGAGGGAGTTTCTTTTTTAATTCCGGCTCGTCATTAGGGCTTCTGACCCGGACTGCATATCCGCGCCGCTGCGTTCCCTCCTTTGGCTTTGAGGCCGCGTTAGACAAGCCATGGCGGGGCGCTGGCGTGCGGTTAGCGGTAGATAGCTTCAGGGGTTAGGCCCCGGGGCCCTCTGTCCAGTGCTTGACAAGCAGGTGCTTGGATTGATCAGCGTGATTCCATGCTCCAGGGGAGGGCTAATACAGCCACAGCATTCATCGGAGGGGAAAGTGGGACGGTTTCTAGAATTCCAGTTTGGGATTTTCCTCTTGGCATACCTTCCAACCCCACTAGGTTTTAGCGATACCTCTCCCACTTCAAGAATGATTCCGCTCCAAACCTTTTGGAAAAAAAAACAAAAATGTTGAATACACCACAGATCAAAGACGATTATTTTTTTGTTATTTGTTGTTCTCTGTGTTGTGAGTAGCAGATGTAGCTTGGCTTTCTCTCCGAAAGACTTCTTCTGAATAGACAGCAATGTCTCCAAATGTCATGTTTGTTGTCTTACATTCAAATCAGGGTAACCTAGAACTTTATACAAACAGTATACGGAGACACCTCTCATGACGGCTTATAAATCAGTGACCTTGCAACGGATCGACATGAACAAAGTGTTTCTCTCTGTCTCAGTCTCTCTCTCTCTGTCTCTCTGTCTCTCTGTCACTGTCACGGTCTCTGTCTCTGTCTCTCTCACTCTCTTTCTATTTCTCTTTCTCTTTCTCTCACACACGCACTTTCTCAGGTTCAAGGTTCTTATCTAGGCCAGACTCCCTTAAAAATGTTTTGAAAGATAGATGAGCAGAAGACAGAAGTTCTGGAGGGGTTGTTACGTTCTCCCTCTATTCCTCTCTCTCAAGTAGAGAAGCTAAGAGCAGCGGTTCCCAATGTTTTTGGGAACCAGCCACGAAGACAACACGATGCCAAGCAGAAACCAACATTGTGGGGAATGTTTCTGAAAAAAATGATTATATATATAAAATAATTTATATACTTCGATATTAGCAAGTTTCACACAGGCAATTCGTTATTAGTCAAAGACATATATTGAAATGGAGCAAGAACTTGCATTCCCAGAATAAGGAAGCAATAATGAAGCAAAAATTAATAATTGTGCCAATTATGTTGTCC
>NW_028178354.1:12500-13803 GCF_964030765.1 Micromesistius poutassou | reverse complement strand
TTCAGGCTGTGGTTACGCAGTGCAGCTAAACAAACGCGACATGCAAACTCTGAGCCACATTTAAACCACAAACAACGACAACCTGTTTAAATGTGTAAATCCCACCTGTGTTTAAAGGCTTTTATGACCATGCTGCCTTTGCTGTTCTCCATGGTTATATTTGACGATCATTATAATGCTTCCTCTTTCACCACTGCATATTGCTCTCATCTTCCTCATCTTCATCCGCTTATCCGGGGTCAGGTCGCGGGGGCAGCAGCTCAAGCAGGGGGCCCCAGACTTCCCTTTCCCGGGCCACATTGACTGCATATTGCATTTTTATTATTTTTATTATCAGTTTTCCCCCTCTTTAATATTTTATCTTGTTTCTGTCTTTGATTGTTTTTATTTATTTATTTTATTTTTTAAACCCTCCGGTGGACAGGTGTTGAAACCTAGCCTGTACGCTAATACACTCAAAACAATGCGTCTGCTTCGTCCAATGAAATCGTCCACGTCCAAGTCAGATAAAATCAAATGGTGCGTTTATCGTGTGAGAAATTACGGCGTTGTGGGCGCGGGAAATGAAGTCAGCATTTAACACCAAACTAAACCAAACGCGTGCAAAGCGTGCGTTCCAGCCTCATGCAGTCAGTAGCGTCGCGCTGCGTTCCCAGTGGTGCTGACGAGCTAACGAGCTAGCCGGGTGCAATTAAACTCATTAGACATTCTGCACAGTGTGTGGTTGGCTGGAATCCCCAGAGGGGGGGGGGGGCGTCGAGGGCGTTTCTGGAAAACACACTTTGCTTTGCCCCCCCCCCCTCTCTCCCTAAAACACCATGATGGCACCAGAGGCAGCATGTGGTAACTGGTAACCTGAAGGTCGCTGGTTCGATATCTCTCTCTCTCTCTACCTCTCACCCTCTCTTTCTCTCTCGCTCTACCTCTACCTCTCTTTTTTTCTATCTATCTCTCTCTCTCTATACCTCTCCCTCGCCCTCTATCTCTCTTCCTCTCTCTCTCTCTCTCTCTCTACCTCCCTATCTCTCTCTCTCTCTCTCTCTCTCTCTCTCTCTCTCTCTCTCTCTCTCTCTCTCTCTCTCTCTACCTCTCTCTCTCTTTACCTCTCCCTCTACCCAGTAATCTGAAGGTTGCTGGTTGGATCCCCGGCTCCTCTTAGTGGGTCGACTGGTAACCTGAAGGTCGCTGGTTGGATCCCCGGCTCCTCCTAGTGGGTCGACTGGTAACCTGAAGGTCGCTGGTTGGATCCCCGGCTCCTCCTAGTGGGTCGACTGGTAACCTGAAGGTCGCTGGTTGGATCTCC
>NW_028178354.1:5000-7500 GCF_964030765.1 Micromesistius poutassou | reverse complement strand
GAGTCTGTTCCATAGGGCCTGAGTCTGTTCGATAGGGCCTGAGTTTGTTCGATAGGGCCTGAGTCTGTTCGATAGGGCCTGAGTCTGTTCGATAGGGCCTGAGTCTGTTCCATAGGGCCTGAGTCTGTTCCATAGGGCCTGAGTTTGTTCCATAGGGCCTGAGTTTGTTCCATAGGGCCTGAGTCTGTTCCATAGGGCCTGAGTCTGTTCCATAGGGCCTGAGTCTGTTCCATAGGGCCTGAGTCTGTTCGATAGGGCCTGAGTTTGTTCGATAGTGCCTGAGTCTGTTCCATAGGGCCTGAGTCTGTTCCATAGGGCCTGAGTCTGTTCCATAGGGCCTGAGTTTGTTCCATAGGGCCTGAGTTTGTTCCATAGGGCCTGAGTCTGTTCCATAGGGCCTGAGTCTGTTCCATAGGGCCTGAGTTTGTTCTATAGGGCCCGAGTCTGTTCCATGGGGCCTGAGTCTGCTCTGAGTCGGCTCCATGTGTAAGTCGCTCTCCCCGTATGACGGCGGCCTCCTAGGGCTCCACTGGGCCCCTGCTCATCCATTATTCACCAGGGCCCCGCGTTTTTTGTTACGGCTTCACGTGAGGTCTAGGGTAGCCCCCAACGGCACAAAACCGTGTGTGTGTGTGTGTGTGTGTGTGTGTGTGTGTGTGTGTGTGTGTGTGTGTGTGTGTGTGTGTGTGTGTGTGTGTGTGTGTGTGTGTGTGTGTGTGTGTGTGTGTGTGTGTGTGTGTGTGTGTGTGTTGATAACACTGTTGTTGACTGGGGCGTCATGGCGTTGTGTGTGTTTCCCTCAGATATGAGGCGACGATAGGATCTACCCTGAAATGCGTCTAAAGAGTAGAATCTCAGACGTGAACTAAAAAGTTTAGAGTTCTTACTTTACATTGTGTGTGTGTCTGTCTTTGTGTGTGTGTGTGTCTCTGTCTGCCTCTGTGTGTGTGTGTGTCTCTCTGCCTGTGTCTGTCTGTGCGTCTGTCTGTCTTTGTCTGTCTTTGTGTGTCTGTGTGTGTGTGTCTCTCTGCCTGTGTCTGTCTGTGTGTCTCTCTGCCTGTGTCTGTGTGTCTGTCTGCCTGTCTCTGTCTGTGTGTGTCTGTCTGTGTGTGTCTCTCTGCCTGTGTCTATGTGTGTGTGTGTGTGTCTCTCTGCCTGTGTCTGTGTGTGTGTCTGTCTGTGTGTGTGTGTGTGTGTGTGTGTTACGGTTGTGTCCCGCCCACTGACGTTGCGTCTCTGTTGTGTTACAGGCGGAGCCCGACATGAACTCATATCACCACAAAAGGTAAGACGCACACTTCCAAACGCACACTCCACTTTTAACGCAGGTCACGGCGTTGCTCCGAAGAAGCGGCGCTGTTGTTATCGTTGCGTCTGGTCCTGGATCTAGAGCTCTGTGCGTCGTGTGTAGATGAGATGATGCGGTATGCATTCTTTGGATCGATCTTTGCACTGGAAGGTGTCCTCGCCAAAAGACGTGTCAGCGTTTAATCAAACTTAATACGAACCTACGCCAATTGCACCTGAACGATGAGGACGGGACACAATCCTCCTCCCGACACTCGACGACGAAAGCCGACGTCGACAAAAATACGTCTTTCCTGTCGAAGATTCGAGGTCACCCTGGTTACCGGACTGAGTCATCACTTTGTGTGTTTGTGCGCCCCGGCACTTAATGTACACACTTATTATGTGTTTGCACGTCCTGGCACTTAAATATAGTACTTGGCGTTGCATCTTACCCTAGCTATCTGTGTTGTGTACGGGGAACGGGTTAACCTAGTGATGGTTAGTGTATACGGGGGAATGGGTTAACCTAGTGATGGTTAGTGTGTACGGGGGAATGGGTTAACCTAGTGATGGTTAGTGTATACGGGGAATGGGTTAACCTAGTGATGGTTAGTGTGTACGGGGAATGGGTTAACCTAGTGATGGTTAGTGTGTACGGGGGAACGGGTTAACCTAGTGATGGTTAGTGTGTACGGGGGAACGGGTTAACCTAGTGATGGTTAGTGTGTACGGGAGAATGGGTTAACCTAGTGATGGTTAGTGTGTACGGGGGAAGGGGTTAACCTAGTGATGGTTAGTGTCTACGGGGGAACGGGTTAACCTAGTGATGGTTAGTGTGTACGGGGGAAGGGGTTAACCTAGTGATGGTTAGTGCTTGGCTCTTGGTTCTATGAACATCCTCGCTGTACCCACAGAGATATATCGTTGTTTCTCTCTCTTTCTGACAAACTGACTTATTGTGAGTCTCTCTGGACAAAAGCGTGTAACGCCAAACGGCCCCGAACGTGAATCACGTCTTGTTGTGATCGCAACACACGACAACACACTCACCTTTCAATGCGTCTCGTTTACCAGGAAAGAAAAAAACACGTCAGGGATTTCACCTGCACATTCACAGCATTCCTGCGTCAACACCACATCAGAGTTATTATCACTGCGTTTTTTTTTTTTTGACGTGTTTGTTTTTTGACGTGCGCGTCGCACACACACA
>NW_028178354.1:0-2500 GCF_964030765.1 Micromesistius poutassou | reverse complement strand
CCTCCTAGTGGGTCGACTGGTAACCTGAAGGTCGCTGGTCTGACCCCCGGCTCCTCCTAGCTGAGTGTGGAGGTGTCCCTGAGCGAGACGCCCTCACCCTGACTGCTCCCTGACCGGCCGGCTGTCGCCCTGAGGGGGTCCACTCCGCCGTCGGTGGGTGAACGTGTGTGTGAGCCGCTGAGAATCGCTTTTGATAAAAGCGAAGAAAATTCCCTTTAATGTAAATGTAAATGTCTACATGATCTGTGCTTTGAGATCACTACTCTGCAGCAGGGACCGACCGATGTGGATTTTTTTTTAGGACCCGTACCGATTTCTTTTTCATCAGCCGCCATCATAAAAAACGACACAACAAAACGTGACTCACAAACTTTGACCGAGCCGAGCTACAACCACTCACCCACCCACCCACTCACCCTCCCTCCCTCCCTCCCTCCCTCCCTCCCTCCCTCCCGCCTGAAAACCGAACGACTGCTTTGTATTGTTGCCATGTTTTTTTTGTGGGCGTGTCTGTGTGTGGCTGATGAGCCTCACCCACTCCCCCACAGCGTCCAATCAGACCCGGCCAGGTGGGGACGCGGGTGGGTGGGGGGGGCCGGTGGGGGGGGGGGGGGGGCGGGGGGTGAGGCACACCTGTTGCACGTTGAGTCATCACAGGTGTGATGTCCACCACACAGACATACACACACACACGCGCTCAGGGAGAGCTCTCCTCTCATGGCATTATGAAACAGCAGGTCATGCATCATCATCATCATCATACGCTGCAAACTTTGCGCTAAAACCACCAATAAACTAAGTCACCCTAGAGAGCCTCCTAGGTCGCTCGAGGCAGGCTCCTAGGTAGCCTCCTAGAGGGATCGAGGTTGCCTCCTAGGTGGAGAGGCAGCCTCCTATAGGTGGGAGTGTAGCACTAGGTCTGCTTGATCGATTGATTGCTTTTATTTGACCATTTTGATATGAAATACTCCTTTTTTTTTTTGCAGCACCTTTCGGTAGAGAGAGAGAGAGACAGACAGACTATAAATAGTCAGAGATGACACAGTAGAGACCGTAGTTCTTGTTTCCGTTGTGGACCCTTTGCTGCGCAAGTAGCAGCAAACCACACATCAATCATTCAACAAAAATGTGCACAACTGCATACAAGTCACACACACGTACTGCAACAATGATCATGCTTAAGACATGCCTAAGATTGGCGTCTAAGCCAGTGTTTCAAAGCCTGTTTAAAAACTGCCTGTGTGTCTGACTAGGCCTGGCTGGTGATATGGCTGAAAGACATATCACGAATCTATAACATATCTCTATAACTATTGATCATTGGAATGACCTAAAAAGACTAGGGATTACCGTGCTGGATTTACGACCTTATATACGACCTTCCACTGTTCTTCACTGATAGATACTCCAACGTCGACACAACAACGAGAAACACTCAGATATCGTAATAAATAAGTACGGAACCGTGTTTGTGTAACAAACCCAGCTGCTACAGTCGGCGGTCCAGCCTCTTATCGGTACACACTGAACACGTTTTATATCGATATTGATCAAAAGTCCATCACCATACGATCACTTATTGATTCATTGCCCCGAGACTGACGTGAGGGCACCAGGTAACCTGTCGCAAAGCCCTAGCTCCAGCATGAAGAAAACAAACTTTGCCCAAATTAGTCTCTTTAACTCACAGCTCCTAACCTCTGAACACACACACACACACACAGTGCGAGTGTGTGTCTGCATGCTCGGGGCTTCTGCAGAGTGGTTGCAACACAGAGCACGTCCTGTCTCTCTCTCCTGCCTCCCCCTATCTCCTCCCCCATCTCCCCCCACCCCCCTGCCTTCCTTCACCCACCTCCTAGCTCTCACCCTGAGCCACTGAGCCGCCCGCGGGCCGTCATGCACGCAGCGTCTGCGTCGTACGACGTGCTCCTGCACAAACACACGCCACCGTCTACCTCCAGGGCGTTTATCAGACGCGTTTAAAAGAGACTTAGGATGAGTTCGTTAAGTCAGGAGGAGAGAGAGAAACAACGATATATATCTCTGTGGGTGCAGTGAGGATGTTCATAGAACCAAGAGCCAAGCACTAACCATCACTAGGTTAACCCGTTCCCCGTATACACTAACCATCACTAGGTTAACCCGTTCCCCGTAGACACTAAACGTCACTAGGTTAACCCGTTCCCCCGTATACACTAACCATCACTAGGTTAACCCGTTCCCCGTATACACTAACCATCACTAGGTTAACACATTCCTCGTATACACTAACCATAACTAGGTTAACCCATTCCTCGTACACACTAACCATCACTAGGTTAACCCATTAACCCATTCCCCGTATACAACACAGATAGTGTAAGACGCTACACGATTAAGTGCCAGGACGTACAAACGCACAATAAGTGCGTACATTAAGTGCCAGGACGTACAAACACAATAAGTGTGTACATTAAGTGCCAGGACGTACAAACACACAACAAGTGTGTACATTAAG
>NW_028178355.1:0-5469 GCF_964030765.1 Micromesistius poutassou | reverse complement strand
ACATGTCTATAAAGGACACACACACACACACACACACACACACACACACACACACACACACACACACACACACACACACACACACACACACACACACACACACACACACACACACACACACACACACACACACACACACAGATCAATTGTGTTTTTCCTGTGGTCTAAACTGCGGCAGCGAGAGAGCGTAAAGAGCACAGGCGCACACGCAGCCCCGCCCCCCCCCCCTCCCGTCCCGAGGTGTGTCTTACCTTCAGCAGATCTATCTCTTTGATGCAATCCTGCCGAGCCTTTGCATCCATCAAGTCGAATATCTATCGGCACATCAAACACAAGGGAGGGAGACGGAGAGAGGGAGAGAGAGAGAGAGAGAGGGATGGGGGGAGGAAGGGAGGTGGAGAGAGAGCCAGAGATATAGGGGTGTTATTGTATTTCAATGGATTCAAGGTATGGCGTGATTGAGAGGTATGTATATATACGGCCCGGGGAAGATTAGACAGAGGGAGCCGGTCTCATGTGGCGGTAAGCGCTACGACTGGCTTGAGGCGCAGAGGACGCGCCGGCAGATGTGTGCGTCTGAGCGGCACACGACAACAAGGCGTTTCCCCATTGTTGGCATTGAGCTGTGTGTGTGCGTAAGTGTGTGCGTACATTATATTGAAAGTGTGTGTGTGTGTACGTTATATTGAAAGTGTGTGAGTGTACATTATATTGAGTGTTTGACTGTGTGTGTGGGTGTGTGTGACTGACTGTGTGACCGTGTGTGTGAGTTTGTGGGTGTGTGTACATTTTATCGAGGAGAGCGATATATCTATATATAGATAAAGGTATGTGACTACATGGTTGCAGGACTCTCTCATCAGATGGAACAGTAACACCGCAGAGGACAATCCAGCTGTTCCCTGCAGTCATGAAGAGTGTGTTTTATGAGGTCGTTATCTTCATAATAGCATCTGAACGAATGCGTGTGAGTTTGTCTGTGGCCGTGTGTTTCTGAATGGCTGTGCTTGTGCTTTTGTGTGATTATGGGATATGTGTTAAATCTTAATGTTGGTTAATGCTTGCCTTTACCTTAGGCTATTTTCTTCAGAAGAAAATATAATGGAATGGATTTTAGTTTTTGTGGGCCGGAAACAAGTATTTAGTTGAAGCAATGTTTTGTTATAATTAGAACCAAACAAAGTTTTGTTTGGTGTGCACGGTTTCGTGGTTTGGCTCGTAGGGTTAACTCTGTGAGGACGCAATCATTGTTTTTGGTGGTTATTGGCAAGAATAAAATCGAAGGGCGGGAAGGGTGAAAAACAAATATGAAAAGATAACAGTGAGTCCACTCATGAAAAACATCTGTATAAACTCGACTCTCAGCAACATGCCAATATAAAAGTCAGGGAAGAACTTAATTGATCTCGATATTTACTTATCTAGAAGCAGTCGTGTAGAACACACTTTGTTGAGCATTGTGGTGGAAATGTGGAAATTGTTGGGAAATTTAGAAAGCACATGATATCTCTACTGCGACTGATCTCACTACCACATAAAAACAAATACATTAAGAAAATGTTATATATATATATATACACAAATACAAATCGATATTGTGTTTATATATTATAAATAATAAATACACTAGGAAAATGTTTATATATATATATATTTTAAAAAAATCGATATTGTGTTTATACATTATAAATACTAAAGACTAATCTTGTACTTCCGGCTCCGCTGCACTTCATTCAGTCTTATTTAAACCAGGTTGTGCCGAACTATAAAACATAATTTCTCCAATTTTGAATGTACATTTTGATTGTTCACAGCCTAATGTTCACAGCTTAAGTTATAAGTGGCTTTGGATACAAGCCTGGTCTGCTTCATCACTACATGTAAGCTTAACAGAAATAATCCCATACTTCCTTTGATTCATTGACTCTTCAGCTGAATGGACATCACCAGCATCCCAAGCTCTCTGTTACCCCCTGTGTTAACTCCTCTGTTACCCCCTGTGTTAACTCCTGTTACACCCTGTGTTAACTCCTGTTACACCCTGTGTTAGTTCCTCTGTTATGCCCTGTGTTAACTCCTCTGATACCCCCTGTGTTAACTCCTCTGTTACGCCCTGTGTTAACTCCTCTGTTACGCCCTGTTTTAACTCCTCTGTTACGCCCTGTGTTAACTCCTCTGTTACGCCCTGTGTTAACTCCTCTGTTACCCCCTGTGTTAACTCCTCTGTTACGCCCTGTGTTAACTCCTCTGTTAAGCCCTGTGTTAACTCCTCTGTTACGCCCTGTGTTAACTCCTCTGTTACACCCTGTGTTAACTCCTCTGTTACGCCCTGTGTTAACTCCTCTGTTACGCCCTGTGTTAACTCCTCTGTTACGCCCTGTGTTAACTCCTCTGTTACGCCCTGTGTTAACTCCTCTGTTACGCCCTGTGTTAACTCCTCTGTTACGCCCTGTGTTAACTCCTCTGTTACGCCCTGTGTTAACTCCTCTGTTACCCCCTGTGTTAACTCCTCTGTTATGCCCTGTGTTAACTCCTCTGTTACGCCCTGTGGTAACTCCTCTGTTACGCCCTGTGTTAGCTCTGAGGCGGTGGGCTCAGCGGCCCCGGGGACAGAGGGGTGTGGGGTCTCACCTGGACCTTCTTCAGGGCCACTGACGTGTTGTCTAGCAGGTACCTGGCCCGGTACACCTCGCTGAACTGACCCCGCCCGATCTTCTTCTCGATCTGGAAGTTGGCCAGCGAGTTGTGGCCCATGTCTGGCTGCAGCGGTTTCTACAGGGACAGAACCACACACACACACACACACACGTTAGAGACCACACAATCACACACACACACACACACACACACACAGATGCATGATCTCTTTAGATGGGGGATGCTTGATTGCATGATGACTGGACCACAACGATGAGAACAAATAAAATAGGGTGGTGGAGGTGGCAAGGAGAGGTGGTAAGGAAAGGTGGCAAGGAAAGGTGGCAAGGAAAGGTGGCAAGGAGAGGTGGTAAGGAAAGGTGGCAAGGAAAGGTGGCGAGGAGAGGTGGTAAGGAAAGGTGGCAAGAAAGGTGGAGAGGACAGGTGGCGAGGACAGTTGACGAGGAGAGGTGGCGAGAAGAGGTGTGCAGGGGAGATGGGTAGGAGAAGTGGGTAGGAGAGGTGGCGGAAGAGAGGTAGCGAGGGGAGGCGGTGAGGAGAGGTGGCGAGAGGAGGCGGCGAGGAGAGGCAGCAAGGAGAGGCGGCGAGGAGAGGTGGCGAGGAGAGGCAGCCCCCTGGATGGGGACGTGTGAAGACCCACGCAGGGCGAGCCGCGTGACCTTTCGGGGGCTGCTTAGTTAACTTGTGTTGGGCGTCGGCGGGGAGCCAAACACAACCTGACAGACATCAGACTGCCACATGTCAACGGGGAACCTCCTCCACCGATGACCCCCGGGGCCGCGCTCAGAGGCCCCGGCCCCGGCGAGGAGGACGGACCCAAAGGCCGCTCCGACACTCACAGGACATGACACCGGACAACAGGCTTTGTTTACGATACGGCGGTTTCACAGCGTGACAAAAGTGAACGCTCGCTGCAGTTCGAGTTACCGAGTGGAGACCAAAGCCAAAACTCACTGCGGGAGTCGACACTGAGCCGTTTATCCTGAAAACACACCGACACTGACACACTGTGTGTTCACTGTGCTGCTTATCACCTAGGAATTTCCATCTTTTGTCGGAAACTGGAATTGGAAAGGCAAATCCAGATGAAGGCAAATATATATATATTAAAAAAAGGATAAATGTTTTCTCAGGAAATGTGTTCAACAGTGAAATGATTGTTAATTGGCAGGAATTATATTTAAGCAGCATATAGGGTTCCATGTGTGCGCAATCTAGCAAAACACTCAATTAAGTGTCGATGCAGCACACACACTAGTGATGCGAGTCTTGTTTTGCATTGTGTGTACGTATGTGTGTGTATATGTGTTTTTATGTGTATGTATGTTTGTATAAGTACGTGTGTGTGTGTGTGTGTGTGTGTGTGTGTGTGTGTGTGTGTGTGTGTGTGTGTGTGTGTGTGTATTTGGGTGGGTAGGCAGAGCACAAGGCCAACCAATTTAAGCACTTCATTGTTTTTTAAGTTGACAGCCAAGAGAAGAAGCGTGAGCCAACGAGCTGCCCCGTCCAATTAGCACCACGAGGTGTGCGCTTTTTACTCCTTCCTCCTCCTCCTCCTCCTCTTCTTCCTCTCCTCCTTCCTCGCCGTGGCGACACCACCGCCATCGTTTGCGGGCTGTCTGCGCGCCGCGGTGACAGCGAGCATGATCCACAGTTCCGCTTTCTGTTGTTGCGTGTTACGCCAACAGCGGCGCAACTCCTGCTGCTCTCGCTAAAGGCTGGCGTGACACGCGGCGCAGACCATAATGATCCTGCTCCGTTCCTCTGGGGGGGGGGCTTTTTCAGAGGTTTTGACCTCTGTGAAACTGACAGAGCAACGGTGTCTGTATCAAGACCAGGAAAAACGAGTCGAAAATAACCGGGAAAATGCAGCAGAGACCACACAGGAGATAGAGGGGCTTTCAGAGTACGGGAATCAAGTGGAAAATCGATTTCCTAGTTTTTATTTCAGACTCGCTGGGTAACGTTTTCCGTGCACAAAAGACGTCGCTCCTGAGACAAATGCATAAAAATTCTAGAGAGAACGAGACAGAAAAGAGACGAAAAAGGAAAGCCAGAGCGAGAGAGAAACACAGAGAGAGAAACAGAAAGCGCCACAGAGAAACACAAAGAGAGAGACAGACAGAGACAGAGCCAGAGAGAGACATACATAGAGACAGACACACAGAGTGAGAGAGAGAGAAAGACAGAGACACAGAGAGACACAAGAGCGAGACAGAGACACACAGAGAGACAGAGAGAGAGACATAGATAGAGACAGAAACAGAGAGAGAGACAGAGACACAGAGAGAGAGAGAGAGAGACAGAGACAGAGAGACAGAGAGAGAGAGACAGAGAGAGAGAGAGAGAGAGACACACACACACACAGAGAGAGCGAGAGACAGAGAGGGGGGAGAGAGAGGGCAAGGGGGCATTGCTTTCACTCGCTGCATGGTAGCTTGACAAATGTTAGCATGAGCCCGTGAAGCGCTGTGACAACCGCCTGCTGAGAGCACAGTCTCGCTAATGTGTCCTGGCACGCCGGCCCCCTAATCACACATTTACATATGCAATGACCTACATTTGCATGTCAGATCGCACACTGTCCGGCGTGATTAACAGCGAGCACCTCCCCGCGTGGGGTCGCCCTGGGTGGCTGTAGAGGCCGCGGCCGGGCGGGGTGAGAGGGGGGGGGGAAAGGGAGGGGCTCTTTTTTTTTTGGCAGCCGAGGGGCCGCGCTGCCAGGCAGGATTAGGTCAGCCGGCGGGGGGCGGCATTAGACACTTCATTAGAGCTAATCTGTTTAGCGGTGGGCAGTGTGTGTAAACTTCA
>NW_028178356.1:0-5000 GCF_964030765.1 Micromesistius poutassou | reverse complement strand
GCCGTGGTTGGAAACCACGGTTACAGCTTCCATCCGCAGGACTTATCGAGTTAGCCGGGGATTCGATTTGACAACCGAGCTTGAGTTTGAATGCTGGAGGAGAACGGTGGCGGTCGCTAACGGTAACGGGGGTAGCGGGGGGGGGGGGCAGCCCTCGGACCGCTCGGACCGTTAGCATCAGCCGCTAGGACGCGCTGTAGCTAACGCTGGTCGTTGCCACCGTTTGTTAGTGTCGAATGCCCGTTTGTAGTTCAGAGATTGAAATGTTTGGTGAATAATAAAACGGTGAATAGGGAGACAAAAGAGAGCGTCGACAGAATTGACTGGCGTTTAAAAAATATTTGTACATTTTGTGAATATGGAAACACTTTAACACTGAAGCTCAATGGAAACCACTGAAAAAGCCATGGCTAAAAAAAACGGCTTAGCTGCACAAAATGGATTACAAGCGGTTATTTTCCCAACATGTATGCCCTATCGATACTTCACCAACACTCTCCCCCCTCCCCTTTCCCCCCTCTCTCTCCCCCCTCTCTCTCTCCTCTCCACTCCCTCCCTCCCTCAACCAAAAGTACAGATTATTTGGCCTGCCCCTCAGATTAGATCCAACCAATTGTAGAGCTAGACATGGCCGCCAATGTCGCTTCCTGCTCTCTCTTTCTTCTCCCTCTCTGCCCGTGACCGTTTCCCACTCTCTCTCTCGTTCCATCTTACTCTCTGCCCCTCTCTCCTCACTGTCTATTTCTCTGTGACTCTCTCTCTCTCTCTCTCTCTCTCTCTCTCTCTCTCTCTCTCTCTCTCTCTCTCTATCGCTCTATGCCCATCACTGTCTCTCTCTCCCCGCCTCTCCCCGTCTCTGTCTCTCGGCCTCCCTCGCTCTAGTCGATAAGCCTCTATTCTACCATTTGTGCTGATATGATCAGTGTCTTGAACGCCACTCAGGACACTTACACACAAACCACCAGCGGTGAAGGGCTGAAGGGCTGCAGTTATCCCACACAAGTGTGTGTGTTTATGTGTGTGTATTATTACATGTACGTGTGTGTGTGTGTGTGTGTGTGTGTGTGTGTTTACGTGTGAGAGCACAGAGGGGAAGGACCTGTGTGTTCGTCCATCTATCTGTCCGCAGCTTATCGACCCGGGCCCCATCATCGTGTGTGTGTGTGTGTGTGTGTGTGTGTGTGTGTATGTGGGGCCCCAGAGAGGGCCCCCCAGATGCTACCGGGCTATTAGGTGCCCTTTGTTTGTTTTGAATGGCAACCGAAAACAGAATTGGTCTCATTGTGATCTTATTGTGGGTAACCCTAGCTTGGCGCGCCGCCGCGGGGACGCGAAAGCCAATCCTAATCCACTTCCCCGCGCGCCAACATCGTCTTTCTTAATGCAGTTTGCCGGGACGAAAATATGGCAACATGCAATAACCATCAACAGTGGGAGCAGGGCCCACTCAAAGTAGCAGGGAGGTGGGGTGAGGACGGGGGAGGCGGGGGGGAGGTATGGGTTAGGAGGGCGAGGGGGGAGGGCGGAGGCGAGATGAGGCAGAGGTCAAATATAGAAAGGAGGTTCAAATAGTGGACAGACAGGACGGTACTTAGCAAGGGGAATGCGCTCTGAGATGGTTATTATTGTTTGTTGATTGTTTTTGTTTTGTTGGTATTTGTTTCCTCATTTTGTTTTCTCTTCTTTCCTATTATGTATATTCCTGTGTACTCCTCTCCTCTCCTCTTCTACTTGTCTCTCCTCTCCATCTCTCCTCTCCTCTGTACTCCTCTACTGTCCTCTCCTCTCTCCTCATCACTCTAGCTCTCCTCTCCTCCATCTCCTCTTTATCTCTCCTCCCTCTCCTCCATCTCCTCTCTCCTCTCTCCTCTCCCAATCTGTCTTCTCCTCTCTCCTCTCTCCTCTCCCTGGCTCCTCTCTGCTCCAGCCCGGGCATTAGGAGGAGCTCCGTGATTGGTCGGTAATTTATGGGGCCTGTAAGTGGCTGAGATTAATAGGGCTGATGAGGCGCGGCACGCCGAGAGGCCAATTGATTTAATACACGGAGACGCGGCCGCGAGACAGAGGCTCAACCACAGCCCACGGACAGCAGCAGAGACTCAGCCATGAGGATGTTTGCGTCTACGTGTTTACATGGATGTAAACACAATGAAGCAAACACGCTCATACATGGAAATACATGCATTCATACACAGGGAACCCCCCCTACACACATGCACACACACACACACACACACACACATACACACATACACACACATTCATAAACAAACAGATGTGCACACACACGCTCCAAGTTGAAAACATGCATCGTTGATGTAATCGTGTCTGAAAACGATCGTCAAGTGAATAATTCAATGGCAGACTACACATGGTTTTAATAACCAATCAGTGCTGTCTGCTAAACTGCTGCATCAAAACGACAACCAATGGGAGTCACTGGTTGTCATTGGAAATTTGAATATCTAAACTGAAGTACAATGTCCACCCTAAGGCCTAGCAACCCCCTCAGCCCACCTAAACACCTCCATCACACACACACACACACACACACACACACACACACACCGCAACCAAACATACATACACACACACAAAAACACTCAGGGCCAAAGCCCTTGAGTGAAAGGCGATCTGCCCACAGGGCTTAACCCTGCCCTCCCCACACACACACACACACACACACACACACACACACACACACACACACACGTGCTGCCCTCTGTACACCAGCTGTAATGAGTGTGTGTTGACCTCCACAACAAAGCCTCGCCCTGAAAGATTAGTTCACAAGTACCCCAGAGACCCTCCTCACCCCTAGCATCCTCACCCCCCGGGCCCTCACCCTACATCCTCAACCCCCCTCACCCCTTTAACATCCTCACCCCCTCACCCTACACCCTCACCCCTTTAACATCCTCACCCCCTCACCCTACACCCTCACCCCTTTAACATCCTCACCCCCTCACCCTACACCCTCACCCCTTTAACATCCTCACCCCATGCATGCTCCCCCCTAGCATCCTCCCTTGCCTCCTTACCCCTTCATCATAGTTTCCAGTCGTATATATATATACACAATCACACGCACACAATATCTCAATGACGCAATCATTTTCGAATCCCGCAAACAGATATCGCCTCACTTTGCTGCTCAATTTGTGCACACTTTTGCAGCATACAAGTGGTCATACACAGGCATATACACACGCACACACACACACACACACACACACACACACACACACACACACACAGAGATAAGTGGCGAGTGAGTAATAGTCATGTCTGTCGGGCAGCTGCTGGTGCTGGTGTTTACATCCCAGATGATTAGGCTAATTTTAAACGCACGCACGGCGTGTCCAACTGATAAATAGGCCTCCTCCCCCCTTCTCTTCCCCCCCCCCCCGCCTCCCCCCCCATCTCCCTATTGTCACACACACCGTTGGCCAGACGTGGCGCGCACGTAATACCTTTTTGATTATTCAATAAATAACCCATAATTCGACATTGATTGGGGCTGTGAATGGGCTTGTCTCTCTGGTTGAGTGGAGGTGGTGTGTGTGTGTGTGTGTGTGTGTGTGTGTGTGTGTGTGTGTGTGGTGTGTGTGTGTGTGTGTGTGTGTGTGTGTGTGGTAGGTACGGGTAGGGGTGGGGTGTGGTGGAGGAGGGGTGTGGTTTAAGGGGTTATCGACTGGTTGTGGTGACTACCGCTTTACCATTGGTCATCGAAGCCGCGCACACACACACACACACACACACACACACACACACACACACACACACACACACACACACACACACGACACACTCTCGTGTTCATACATGCAGGCACTAAGGACTGCCAACACACACACACACACACACAGACATCTTTCTCAGTTTGATCTGATTAGGTCGGGGTCATTAGTTTAGCCTCATTGCCTGTTGTCCCAACAAAGATGTCCTTTAGCTCTAAATGTGAGCCACTTAATAGCTGGGATTGAACCACAGACAACAAGAGCAGGTGAACACAGAGCCCACTGACCCACGCCAAGGACCGGTCTCTGAACACATATCATCGATTCAATTTATTTATATTAACAATTTAGTCATGAAGCTTTTTACCCAAAATGGCTTTCGGTGAAATTAGATGCATGTCATTAAAGAGCAGGTAATCAGGGGTTAAGAGTCATCTTCCGTGCCAAAGCATGCCCTACAGGTCAGTCTGCGCGCAACGGGGATCGAACCATCAACCTTTCGGCTTGGAGCCGCCACACTATCTATATCTCTATTATTTCAAATTGAGCTGTTGCACAACGAGGAAAGATGATCGCCCTTTACCGGCTTACCGTACGCTCACAAAAACGATGATAGAGTCCTTTTTCATAATCACAAGGCACTAATCTGAGTGTGCGTCTGGATCAGAGTGCACGCCCACACCCTTTGTGCTGTGAGGGCAGCTCCCGGACAGCCCATGACAGACGAAGGCAAGGCGTGGGCCTGCTATTTTAACAGCATTGATTTACTATTGATTACTAATTCTGTGTAATCGATTGCGGGGCTGCTGCCGGCATGACTTCTCTCTCTGGTCTCCGGCGTGGTCGCATTAGGAGGCAGCAACTTAAACGATCCCCTCCCCGTTGTACCCGGGGAGACGGGTTTCTGCGTGACACGGTTAGTATGGACCTGGTGAAACCTGTCCACAAATGGATTATCCCTGCCTGATAACTAGGATGGATTCTATGGCACTGATCACTATCTGAACCCTGCTAAATCGTTGGGGAACTGTTGGCGTGTGAGGCTGTGTCTGTGTGTCTTGAGTTTGTGTGTGTGTTGTGTGTGTGTGTGTGTGTGTGTGTGTGTGTGTGTGTGTGTGTGTGTTTTTGCGTGTGTGTGTGTGTGTGTGTGTGTGTGTGTGTGTGTGTGTGTGTGTGTGTGTGTGTGTGTGTGTGTGTGTGTGTGTGTGTGTGTAAATGTGTGTGTGTGGTGTGTGTGTGTTAGTCTGCCTTGATGTTGCC
>NW_028178357.1:0-11458 GCF_964030765.1 Micromesistius poutassou | reverse complement strand
ACTGAAGATAGTTTTTCTCTTGTTTCTTCTGTGTGTGTGTGTGTGTGTGTGTGCATGCATGTGAATGTGTGTTTGTGCCTTTATGAATGCATGCTTGCTCGCATGTACGTGAGTATGTGTGTTTCCGTGTGTGTGCATGCTTGTTCATGTGTATGCAAGCTTCCGTGAGTGTGTGTGTGAATGCATGTTTGTGTGTGTGTGTGTTACGGCTGTATGTGTTTCATGTGTGGTTGTGTTCCCAGTAGAGTTTGTCCCTTTTCTGTTTGGTGTACTCAGGTGTACTGAATCATTAGAACGGATTAGGAGCACCTGGACCGCTCGTCAATACTGGAGTTCAAAGCCACAGATTCCCGTTCCCATGGAGATATGGTATTTATGATTTGGACTTTGTTGTATGTCATGTCCTTTTCATTTGTTTATGTAAATAAATCCCACTGGTCGGGTACTTTTAAAAGGTGTTCTTTTGTATTTGGGGTCAAGGGTGGTTTTGTTGTTAGCCCCAGTAGGGCCAAGTAGAGGTGGTGTGTGTGTGTGTGTGTGTGTGTGTGTGTGTGTGTGTGTGTGTGTGTGTGTGTGTGTGTGTGTGTGTGTGTGAAAAAGTAAAAGAGACAGAGAGTAATTAAGGGCTTACCCAGCAATCCAGTAGGGCAGCAGTAGAGGAATGGATCCACTCAATACTGCCATTCATCCACACACACAGACAGACAGACAGACACACACACCCCTCTGGTTGACCAGTAGTAGCTAACACAGAACCAACACCTGTCTGCCTGACTCAAACCAGCCAATGAACACAGTGGATGAATCCCACCCCCATCACCTACGACAGGCCAGGACAGCCGGGTTCCCGGTGAGACAGTGGTGCGACACCACCTGAGACACAGTGGTTCTTTTCCGTTTCTCTCCGGGGGGGTTTTCCCGGCGAGTGAATCTCCATTCCGCGCACAGTTGGAGTCAGAAAATGAAAGGCTGCATGAATCTGGCGGGGATGAATGCTCCGCGGCTCGTGATTAGGGCCACGGCTGGACGGCTCTGTGATTGTATTGTCAATTTTCCACACATCCCATTTTCCAGAGGAGACTGTTGCACCCGTTGTGTGTGATGATGCGTGCGTTCATCTCCCTGTTACAGAGTGTAAGTGGCACTGACTGCAGACAAGCAGGCGAAATACCTCACAAACGGGCAAGTATGAGAATAAGAATGTTCCAGAGGTGCAATGAATTTATTGTGTCTCCCAATCTTGTTCCTTTCTCTTAGGGTTAGGGTTCTCTCTCTCTCTCTCTCTCTCTCTCGCCCCCCACCAGGTATATGAGCAGAAACACACACACACACACACACACACACACACACACACACCCAACCCCAGGAGCTCACACCAATTTGAAACAGACAAGGTTATTCACGCAGAGATTGATGGGACTCTGTGCCCAAATTGTCATGCCACTATCCATCAATGCAGCGCGGCACGATACTGCGCTACGATCCCTGTTCTGCCTTCTAGGGCCTCTCTGCACCCGTGCGCGGGGGCCGGCAGCCTTTGCCACCGCCACGTGACTGACGCGGCGTGTTAAGTTAACGGCCCTGGCTTGTAACACGTACAGCGGTGATGAGGTACCAGAGCATAAAGCGTTGATGAGGAACCGGCAGATAAAGATTTGATGCGTACCAGTGCGTGTCAAGAGAGAGCAAGGGGGGGAGGGGGCTGTGCTCGACAGCTATTTTAAGGATGACGAGAAGAAGGATGAGGAACAAGGCGTGGAACGGTAAAGAATTGCAGCGTTTGGTCTGATGTGGGGTCGGCGACACCTGTGGCAGAACTTCAATCAAAAGTGATGGAGCTTTAAAATATTTATTGAAGTTATCAACTGACTTTTGCCATGAGTCATGAAGGTAGTGGTGCAGTCTGCCGATGACGGCTGCCTATCACAGGGTCTCTCTCTCACTCTCGCTCTCTGTGTTTCTCTCGCTCACTCCGTCTCTCTCTCTCTCTCTCTCTCTCTCTCTCTCTCTCTCTCTCTCTCTCTCTCTCTCTCTCTCTCTCTCTCTCTCTCTCTCTCTCTCACTCTGTCTCTCTCTCTCACTCTGTCGGTCTCTCTCTGTGTCTCTCTCTCTCACTCTTTCTCTGTGTTTCTCTCTCTCACTCTGTCTCTCTCTTTGTGACACACACACACACACACACACACACACACACACACACACACACACACACACACACACACAAGCCATTCCAGGTCGCAACTCTCCTGGATAAGTTACCAGACATAAAAGCGTAATATAAAGATCAATTGCACGATGTTCCTGATCACATGGCTAATGTATTAAAATAGACTTAAAGAGGCTTTATCAGACTACCGCGGTGATATAAACTTTAACGGCCCTTCCCCTCTGCCCTCTGCCCTTGCCCGACGGTAGCCTCCAGCCATTATCTGGGAGAATATAGTGGTGGCTAATGGATATGGAAAGCACCGCGCGTCAAACGCCGCTCACCCTGGCCACACAGCGGGACCGGGGTGACTCGTATGTGGCCGAGCATCCCAATGCTTCCCCCCCTTGATGGCTAATCAATAACTTAGTCACATCTGAGTGAACATGCCTTGACCCGGACGTCGGTTCTGCTACGCATGACGGGAGAGCCCGCCGGGATAGTGTCCGAATCGATCCCCTCGTGTGCGCTGCGTCTGGTGTCCTGGGTGTGGGGGGGGGGGGGGGGGGGTGGGGGGGGTAGTTTGGGGATGTGATAAGTGATATGTGTTGGGTAAAAGACGTCATTGCCACAGCTATCGACGATTTCTCGGAAGGGGCTCGGTTATTTAGAGCGAGTAAAGGGAAAGTTTTTTAATGAAGCAACTTTCTGCTGTTTTCGTTTTCGTCTCGCCAAGGTCAATGGCGGTTTCCTCACAGATCCGGTTTGATAATAACTGACAAAAATACATGATTTAGTATTCGCACTATCCTCTGTACAAGCTCGCAGTAAAACCCTGTAGTAAAACTCAGCAGATTGATAGACACCCAGCACATTCATCTTCAACAGGTTGTCAACTAATTCCCTGACACCAATATTATTAAAAATGTATTTTATCACTATGTGACGACACTCTGTGAATATTAAGTACACCAGCAATCTACTTTGACCGCCTCCTTTTTTTTATTCCTCCTTTAAACATATCTTTATAGTCATTTCAAAGCGATTATGTTTTATAACTGTTGCAGTAAACATGCAACCGGCAACATCTGTGAGAGTGTTCCAAAGGGCTTCGAGGTTTAACCTACACTCATTGTTTTCCCGAGCGTGTGAAAACAAACGACACAGCTGCAGACATTATCATGGAGATCAGAGGATCAGGCGCATACTTTCTGATATCGGAATAGTTTATGGTCGGCAAGGGGCAGCAGAGGTAGGCGGTATTACAGATGGTCCACTGGTGTGGGTCTGAATGACCAGACAGACAGACGGTATCTTACTCTGCCCGGTAATCGAATGATGTGTCATGATGTTTGAACTCCTCGAAACAAAAGAAACAACAGATGGAGATTTTTTTTCTTAGGGACAGATCTGAAGAAAAGATCACTGGCGAAAACAATTATAACAGTATCTCACACATAAAAATGGAAAAGTAAGGAAATCTAATTGTCTTAATAACAAAACCATACACAAATGAAATAACACAAGATAAAACTTGACATTTTCTGAAGAAGATATGTGTTGCAAGAGACAGCTTGCGTTGAGCACAATTTTCCGTGAGCTGCCAACATGCAAATTCTAGCCATACTAATAAGCAAGCGCGATAAGTTTCAGGGTCACTTTGAGCAACTCTTTGAAGACTCGAAGCTCACGATTACGCTTGCCCGTCACGGTTGCCATGTTGGGGACACTGAACAACACAAGCACAAAACAGTCCTGACGCTGAGCAATCCCAGCGTGACATTATACTTTGAGATGAGCCCAATTATATCTTGGACAAGCAACAACGAGTCCTGCACTGTAAGTTGATCAGCTAATGTATACTTTTGCAATTTGTATTATTGTTTGCAATTACAAACCCACTCATGTGGCATCCGTTTCGCAATCCTTCTTGGCTCTGAGCTGTCTCCGTCTTTCAAAGGGAACTCAAAGATTCAGCGCGTCTCAGGTCACGGAGCTCTTTGCAACGAGTACACGCTCTTTAGTTCGGTAAGAATCGAGTACACTCTCAGTTGATCCAGTTTGCTTGCTTGCTTCCATGGCTGCAGCAAGCTGTGTTTGTGTGTCAATTAGTTTAATATCTGGCAACCAAGGGTACTCGGTAGAAGAGTGAATCAAAACACAAACAAAAACAAATCTTCCGACACAGATTTCAAAGGAGAACATGCTGGCGTTGATTTTGGAGAAGCCAGCTTTTTGAGTTAGCATGTTTCCTTCATCTCTGATGCCATAGCATGGTCGTTGTATGATTCAGCACAGTACATTTGTTACATGTTCTACCTCTCACAAATTAATGCAATTCAAATAACACGTGACATGATGAAAAGGAATAACAAAAGGGACTTCCAGTTCCCAATTAAGTTGCCAACAGCTTCCAAAGCTGTTGTTGACAAGAGATACTTGCAAGAGACACGCAAGTGACCTAGAAAGATACCGCACACTTTCCACAAAACCGTCTTGTTTTGGCTCTGAATACCTCTTTGTAAAAATTACAAAAATAAATAATGGATGCAATTAGTTGATGCAATTGAAGGAGACACCTTAAAGTGAACCACTAGGGCAAACGCAGTATCTCGGCTGGCACAATTAGGAGTTCCTTCAAGGCTTCGTCTATTCATAAGATCTGGTCTTTTCAAAAGGTGTCTAAAATAATCTCTCTCTGTCTCTGTCTCTCTCCCTCCTGTCACTTCTCCCCTAAGGCTATGGTCATGCTGAGAGGGCCACTTGACGAAATGAGCATTCTGGTTGCGGGCGGTTTACACCAGACCAGAACGTGCATTACATAGAGGACAAACTTTTTAATATACTTCACCAACATGGTGCCAAGTTGAGAAACTTTACTTCAGCCAATCCAAACACATTTCAGCAATGACATTTCCTGTGGCGTTTAAATTACTTACATATCTAGCGAATCAGTCCAAATTTTAAAAGTGTCAAGTCACTTTTATTTACAGTGCGGAATGTATCATGACAGGACGAGGCCATGTGGTATCTATTCAGCCCACCTTAATAAAAGTTATGCTGCCTAGAACAGGCAGACTCACACTGGGACTTTGACATACTGTAAGTTAGTATTCACAATGACACACACACACACACACACACACACACACACACCAGACAATAATAACCTCTATGACACCCGCCGGCGTGCCGATCGCGATTTCAACTCAAGCCCAAGTTCACTTCATTTCACTCCCCTAATCACCTCACCTCCCCTCACGGCGTGCTTGTGAATGAGTGAAGAGGAAGCAAATGATCTCTCTGTCCCTCCGGTAAACAATCCCTCAACTGCTCAAGGGCACCGGCAGTCACGTCAAAGCTACAGGGGTGAGATCCATTACTATCACAAACAGTGAGCGAGGGGGGGGGGGGGGCGTTCGAATCGTTGGTAACCTTCTATCTCTCTCGGTTGAACTTCAGCCACCCCCTAACTTTCGTCTCCACCCTTCAAACCAATTCTAATGTCCTTGGAGGAGGGGGTGGTGGTGTTGGTGGTGGTGGTGGAGGAGGGGGTGGGGGTGGTGGATGGTGTTAGAGGTGGTTCTGGGGGTGGTGGTGGTGGTGGTGGTGGAGATGGTGGTTGGTGGTGGTGGCCGTCCTATCGATCCCCCTGCCCTACCACACCACCGTCGTGTCCTCGCGAGCAGAAAGCCGGACAAGGCTTGTTTTCTGTTTCGTTTATTGACGGCCCGCGTCAATAAAGGCGGCCATCAGAAGAAGGGATCACCGATGCAGTGTATAGTGGAGGTAAACTGGGCCTATGCTTTGTTTTTTTTTTACGTTTAAACCAGTGAACGGTTTTAAGAGGTTGAGGCGCTGGATCGGTTTGACTTCTACGATAAATATAACAAATCAATTCTTGTTCAATTGAATAATGTCATTATGCAACAAAGTGTGCTGTGGACTGTGCTGTAACAGAAAGAATTTTCCCCTACAGGGGATTCATAACGTTTTATCCATCTATCTATCTTTCTATCTATCTATAATTACTAAGTACTGGCAATGGTGAGAATGTCGCTTTAAGGAGGCCATTTCTTTTTATATCGTGATAAAACGGCCTACTGTACCACATTATTCATAGAGCTGAAAGAGTGAGTGGTATCCTCTGAAGGGAAAGACACTATGCCTCACTAATACGACGTACGAGTCACTTATTAATGGTATTTGTTTTTATTCACGGTGAGCGGGCTGATGTGGCTAGCCACGTAGCTTGGCGACCAGGTTACCAGGATGTAGTTTCTGCAGAATCAAAGCCATCGGTGGAATCCATAACTCGTCCCCCCCGACTCCCTTGGTGGGAGTGAAGACTACCTTGGCCAATGACTTCCCAATCTCCCAAGGTATATTTTCCCCCTGAGTGTATATATATATCGGTTGCTGAGAACTGGGAGAGTGGCAGCTGAAACGTATATATTATATATATTTATACACATATGACATGTTGATGCATCCCTCCTTTTGCAGTTCACCTCCCAGTGAAACTCTCCAGTTGAGATTTATTTTTACACACAACCGTTTATAATTCACCTCCTTCGGTTTGGAAAGTTTCTAAATGTCTTGACATTATCCGGGGAAGCAATTATTTGCAGAGCGGGATAGTACAGAGAAAAAGGACATTTAGGTCTGTATGTCATTCATTAGAAAAATGAAATGTGGGAAAACAATGTTTTTTTAGCGTACAGTATACTGAAAACAACTCATAGCACACCTTATTTGCAGCTATAGTAAAGCTGTGCGATAACTATAGCAACAATTTATGGTATAATTTTAGTAGTGTTTAACATTTAAGATGCTTGATTAAGATAAAGCTCTTGTGTTGTTGTTGTTGTTTTGACTGGTGCGTTCGCTGATTTTAAGTGACACTTTAATCCCGAGAATTGTGTGACAAAAGACACGTTTGGTGATCAGCAATCATGTTAAAACGGTAATCCCACTAAATGGGGATGATTGACTCTACGGTTTAAGACCCATTCCATTCTCCGTCTATTGTGTAATGAGATGCAATCATTGCGATGGGAGAGAGAAAACTGGGTTACACTGACAATTCCCTCAGAGCGCACTGCTGACAAACATTCAAAATTTAATCTGTTTATATTTAGCCGCTTCATTATTGAATAATGCATCCCACTTTCTGTACACGCGAAAACAACTGCGGGGTTCAATGAATGATGAAAAATGAATCCGGCGACTTTAGTTCTGCCTTCGGAAAAAAAATTAAAAAGAGAGAAAAAGTTTGCCTCTTCTTGTCCGCAAACTCTGCTAACCGGAGAATCCACCTTTAACAGCATTAAGTCCATGAAATGAAATCCACCCCCCCCCCCCACACCATCCATACTGACACACAAACCACAGTGGAAGGGTTGCACCCTCCAGCACCGTAAAGCTGAGCAATTAATTCCATCACATGGGCAACCTAAAATTTGCATAAACATGAAGAAGATCAATAACAAAAGCATTATCTCTGCTTGGCTAATTGGTTTATTTGCACGCCGAGGAGACAAAGATGAACAGCATCCCAACCTACCCAACCTCCCCCACCTCTCCCACCCATTAGAAAGAAAGAATGAAAGAAAGAGGAAAACGCTTATGTTGTGTAGAATGTGTTGAGACGCCGCGATGATCCGCAGTGTCAAGAATCCCTCCGAGATGTTGGAAAAATCTGTCCGATCTGATTGGGGAAACAATGGAAGGAGATCTGCATGCATTATTAAGAGATCTGCCGAGGGCCTAATCTCTAATCTCAGCTCAGATTAGGGCCCTCATCATTATTTTATAATCAGGCGTAAAGTCATAATCGTTAATTGTACCAACAGCGTTTGCCTCGTTAAGAGGTTTGTGGAAGCTGGATTAGCTGACAAATCAAGATGTCATAGGATATTCTCCTCCTTAGTTTATGAAATATTCAATATTTAAATATATATAAATAACGATACATACATAAAATAAAATAAAAAATAAAAACACACACACACACAGCGTACATACACTACTACACACACACTCACACACCTACTCAGCCTGGCACACACACAAACACAAACACTCAATCATGCTCACACACACACACACACACACACACACACACACACACACACACACACACACACACACACACACACACACACTCTCTCTCTTTCACACACACACACACACACACACACTCACACATCCTGATTGACACTGTCATCTCCGTGTCACAGGGGAGGTGAGGCAAGGCTCCCTGGCTGTATCCCCTGTCGGCGCGCTGGCCTGCAGAGGGAACCCAAGCCCCCAGTTAGCACTTCTTGTTTTCATAGAAACAGGTCGCGCAGAAGAGAACGAAAAAAGGAGAAGAAAAAACGACAAACTTCTGTCACCTATTTCCCACGATTGGGGTTGAGTGCTACTTGGGACCGGTAGGACACAAACTTTCCTGTCGCTTCTGCCGTCTTTATTTTTATTATTTTTAGCTGCCAGAAAACGTTCCCCCCCTGCTGTGAACATGAGTGACGGCAGGCGCCCGGCGTCGTCGCATTCCCCTCCTCCCTCGAATACGTGTAAATGTTATGCAACCGCAACTGTTCACATCACATCGATGTGTCACAGGCTGCTTGTGTGTGTGTGAGAGAGAGAGAGAGAGAGAGAGAGAGAGAGAGAGAGAGAGAGAGAGAGAGAGAGAGAGAGAAAGAGAGATTGTGTTCACGTGTAGATGTCCGTGTTTGTAGGTGTGTAGCTGAGAGGGAGGTTAGTGTGTGCGTGTGTGTGTGCGTGCCAGGGAGCTGGGGTGGATCGTCGGGATGTGTTTTTGTGTTTGACAACGCGGCAAGACAGGCCGTGTTGGCAACAAATCTATTTAACGCGTCCTGGGATATTAAAATTCAGACACTTGCCATCGTAACGTTATTACGGTCTGTTTGATAAGATCACGCGCTCATTGGCTCAATGGCAAACTAAGTGCTCCTGGTCATGGAGAGATTCCACCAGCCAGATATAGTGTGTGTGTGTGTGCATGAGTGTGTGTGTGCGTGTCTGTGTGCGCATGTGAGTGCGTGTGTGCGTGCGTGTGTGTGTTTCCTGGCCTTGTCCTCGCCATGTCTGCATCGCACTCCATTCGTTTAGTTATGCATTTATTATTCCGAGCGGAGGGCAGACTAAAGACTGAAGGGTTAGGAACAAAGCGACGAGCGAGTGTGTTAGTGAATACCAATTCGACACAGGAATTAGCCTTTTGCTTTTTTATTTACTCTATTTCAGTGCATGGATGTGTTGTGTGAATACGTGTCGGCTGTGAATAATCGCCTGTTTTCCCAACAGCTGACTCTTTTGAAATAAGCAGCGCTGCGACTACATTGCAGTCTGTAAGACTGTAATGAACATTTAACCGTGGTTCATATAATGCTACATAATTCATGCAGTGGCCACCGCTATAACCACACTGCTTAGCTGAGGAGCATAAAAATATAGGTCAATGGCAAATCATCACACACCTCGGACGTTGCTGAAAATAACACACACGCATGCACACGCACGCACGCGCACACACATCTCTCACTCTGTAATACACACATACACATAAACATATGTACCAACAGTATGTCTCAGTAACATGCATCACCGATACAGATACTCTCCCTCTCTATGTAATACACACACATGTCTAATGGACAGGGGTGCACAGGGGGGCGGGGCGGGGTCCAGTCCGTCACTGCCACGGAGCGACAGGATGTCTCACAGTAACGGACGTTGCGATCAGCTGATTTTGCGCAGTTCTCCAGTGTGCGCGCGGTGCACAGCGCACACAGCGCTCCGGCTCCGTTTGCCTTTTTTTTTTGCAGGTGGCGAAACGCAGAAGTAGTACAAGATACACGTGTAGTTTTGTTTCGATGACCTGACGGTGAGTTACGCAAAAGCGCTGTAGTGGCACAAGTGACGTTACGCATCGCTGATTATGGGCGCGCATGCGTACTTGCGTACCAGTTATGCGCAGCCCTGCTAATGGGCCCTCCCTGTCCGTATTAATAGGTCTCCTTGACGTGTTTCTTCACAGGTAGCGCTGAGCTAAGGTTCACGTCCAGCGGGGGGAAACAAAATGGCGTCATCTGGGTCTGTGGGGTTTCTGTCCATTCCAACAGATTTATTTATTATTTATTTTTTATATACTTTAATTTATTTTGTTATTAATTGTATTAAAGATTTATTTGGCAGAGACAGTACAAATCAATCCACATTTTAATTCACACTTCAATGCAAAGTATAAAGAAATGCAAATATAATATTAATATGAATATTTAATAGATCTACATATACATATATATTAAATGGAAAGTCCCAGGGCAGGTAAACAACATAACAATTACAATAAATAAAATAAAACCGACCTTTAGAAATAAATAAACCTGTACGTTATCTTAGGAAACATTAACAGTAGAGCAGCATTAAAAAATAAATCGGTAATTATCTTACAGCTGCCACTGGTGTGCTGCAGCTGCTCTGCCATGGGGTATAGCTCTCTGAGCGTTCCCTGAGAAGGTGTGGGAACATGAGAGAGAGAGAGCGAGAGAGAGCGCGAGAGAGAGAGAGATAAGGTGCATATCGTCAAGTACGCAAAGATCTTGGCAAGGTCTCTTTGGAGCCTTGTACCATGAAAATGGAAAAAAAAGACTGCTGTGTGTGTGTGTGTGTGTGTGTGTGTGTGTGTGTGTGTGTGTGTGTGTGTGTGTGTGTGTGTGTGTGTGTGTGTGTGTGTGTGTGTGTGTGTGTGTGTGTGTGTGTGCGCATGTTCTTGTGTGTAGGTGTCCGCTGATATCCGTTTACCCGAATGTGGCGGCATGATTTATTAAAAACAAAACATAGAAACGGATGAAAGAAAAACTGAATAAAGCACTTTCTCAAAGAAAAAACCCCCACCACAGAACCACGGAGATGGCTCTCTGCGCGGCCGGCGCCCTTCCTCCATGCTGATGGCTCGCCCTCCTCCCATCGATTTCCTCTCGTTACCATTCCACCGCAGGCGCCGCTGACTATCCGTCCCGCCCTGTCTCGTCCAAACTGATTCAGGCTCCGTCAAGGGTGGTGGAGGTGATAGGTGGTGGCGAGGAAGAGGTGATGGGTGTGGGTGGTGAGGAGGAGGAGGAGGTGATGGGTGGGGGTGGTGGTGAGGGAAAGAGGAGGTGATGGGCGGTGAGGAGGAGGAGGAGGAGGTAGTGATGGGTGGGGGTGGTGGTGAGGGAAAGAGGAAGTGATGGGTGGTGAGGAGGAGGAGGAGGAGGAGGAGGAGGTAGTGATGGGTGGGGG
>NW_028178358.1:0-14549 GCF_964030765.1 Micromesistius poutassou | reverse complement strand
TGTTACCCCTTAAAATGTTTTTTTTTCACGACGGCCGATAAAGAAGGACAGTGTTACCCCTTATGTTTTTTTTCACGACGACCGATAAAAAACGACAGTGTTTACCCCTTGTGTTTTTTTTCACGACGACCGATAAAAAACAAGTGGTACCCCTTGTGTTTTTTTTCACGACAACCGATAAAAATCGACAGTGGTACCCCTTATGTTTTTTTTCATGACGACCGATAAAAAACGACAGTGTTACCCCTTATGTTTTTTTCACGACGACCGATAAAAAACGTCAGTGTTACCCCTTATGTTTTTTTTCACGACGACCGATAAAAATCAACAGTGTTACCCCTTATGGTTTTTTCACGACGACCGATAAAAAAACAACAGTGGTACCCCTTATGTTTTTTTTCACGACGACCGATAAAAAACGACAGTGTTACCCCTTATGTTTTTTTTCACGACGACCGATAAAAAACGACAGTGTTACCCCTTGTGTTTTTTTTCACGACGACCGATAAAAAACGATAGTGTTACCCCTTATGTCTTTTTTCACGCCGACCGATAAAAAACGTCAGTGTTACCCCTTATGTTTTTTTTCACGACGACCGATAAAAAACAACAGTGGTACCCCTTATGTTTTTTTTCACGACGACCGAAAAAAAACGACAGTGGTACTCCTTATGTTTTTTTTCACGACGACCGATAAAAAACGACAGTGTTACCCCTTTTGTTTTTTTTTACGAAGACCGATAAAAAACGACAGTGGTACCCCTTATGTTTTTTTTCACGACGACCGATAAAAAACGACAGTGTTACCCCTTATGTTTTTTTCACGACGACCGATAAAAAACGTCAGTGTTACCCCTTATGTTTTTTTTCACGACGACCGATAAAAATCAACAGTGTTACCCCTTATGTTTTTTTCACGACGACCGATAAAAAACAACAGTGGTACCCCTTATGTTTTTTTTCACGACGACCATAAAAAACGACAGTGTTACCCCTTTTGTTTTTTTTCACGACGACCGATAAAAAACGACAGTGTTACCCCTTATGTTTTTTTTCACGACGACCGATAAAAAACGACAGTGTTACCCCTTGTGTTTTTTTCACGACGACCGATAAAAAACGACAGTGGTACCCCTTATGTTTTTTTTCACGACGACGGATAAAAAACGACAGTGTTACCCCTTATGTTTTTTTCATGACGATCCATAAAAAACGTCAACGGTACCCCTTATGTTTATTTTCACGACGACCGATAAAAAACGACAGTGTTACCCCTTATGTTTTTTTTCACGACGGCCGATAAAAAACGACAGTGTTACCCCTTATGTTTTTTTCACGACGACCGATAAAAAACGACAGTGTTACCCCTTATGTTTTTTTTCACGACGACCGATAAAAAACGACAGTGTTACACCTTGTTTTTCTTTCACGACGACCGATAAAAAACAACAGTGTTACCCCTTATGTTTTTTTTAGGACGACCGATAAAAAACAACAGTGTTACCCCTTATGTCTTTTTTCAGGACGACCGATAAAAAACGACAGTGTTACCCCTTATGTTTTTTTTCACGACGACCGAAAAAAAACGACAGTGGTACTCCTTATGTTTTTTTTCACGACGACCGGTAAAAAACGACAGTGTTACCCCTTATGTTTTTTTTCACGAAGACCGATAAAAAACGACAGTGGTACCCCTTATGTTTTTTTTCACGACGACCGATAAAAAACGACAGTGTTACCCCTTATGTTTTTTTCACGACGACCGATAAAAAACGTCAGTGTTACCCCTTATGTTTTTTTTCACGACGGCCGATAAAAAACGACAGTGTTACCCCTTATGTTTTTTTCACGACGACCGATAAAAAACGACAGTGTTACCCCTTATGTTTTTTTTCAGGACGACCGATAAAAAACGACAGTGTTACCCCTTATGTTTTTTTTAGGACGACCGATAAAAAACAACAGTGTTACCCCTTATGTTTTTTTTCAGGACGACCGATAAAAAACGACAGTGTTACCCCTTATGTTTTTTCCATGTTAACCGAAAAAAAACGACAGTGTTACCCCTTATGTTTTTTTTCACGAAGACCGATAAAAAACGACAGTGTTACCCCTTATGTTTTTTTTCACGACGACCGAAAAAAAACGACAGTGGTACTCCTTATGTTTTTTTTCACGACGACCGATAAAAAACGACAGTGTTACCCCTTATGTTTTTTTTCACGAAGACCGATAAAAAACGACAGTGGTACCCCTTATGTTTTTTTTCACGACGACCGATAAAAAACGACAGTGTTACCCCTTATGTTTTTTTCACGACGACCGATAAAAAACGTCAGTGTTACCCCTTATGTTTTTTTTACGACGACCGATAAAAAACGACAGTGTTACCCCTTATGTTTTTTTCATGACGATCCATAAAAAATGTCAGTGTTACCCCTTATGTTTTTTTTCACAACGACCGGTAAAAAAACGACAGTGTTACCCCTTATGTTTTTTTTCACGACGGCCGATAAAAAACGACAGTGTTACCCCTTATGTTTTTTTTACGACGACCGATAAAAAACGACAGTGTTACCCCTTATGTTTTTTTCATGACGATCCATAAAAAATGTCAGTGTTACCCCTTATGTTTTTTTTCACAACGACCGGTAAAAAACGTCAGTGTTACCCCTTATGTTTTTTTCCACGACGACCGATAAAAAACGACAGTGTTACCCCTTATGTTTTTTTTCACGAAGACCGATAAAAAAACGACAGTGTTGCCCCTTATGTTTTTTTTCACGACGGCCGATAAAAAACGACAGTGTTACCCCTTATGTTTTTTTTACGACGACCGATAAAAAACGACAGTGTTACCCCTTATGTTTTTTTCATGACGATCCATAAAAAATGTCAGTGTTACCCCTTATGTTTTTTTTCACAACGACCGATAAAAAATGACAGTGTTACCCCTTATGTTTTTTTTACGACGACCGATAAAAAACGACAGTGTTACCCCTTATGTTTTTTTCATGACGATCCATAAAAAATGTCAGTGTTACCCCTTATGTTTTTTTTCACAACGACCGGTAAAAAACGTCAGTGTTACCCCTTATGTTTTTTTTCACGACGACCGATAAAAAACAACAGTGTTACCCCTTATATTTTTTTTCACGACGGCCGATAAAAAACGACAGTGTTACCCCTTATGTTTTTTTTACGACGACCGATAAAAAACGACAGTGTTACCCCTTATGTTTTTTTCATGACGATCCATAAAAAATGTCAGTGTTACCCCTTATGTTTTTTTTCACAACGACCGATAAAAATCAACAGTGTTACCCCTTATGTTTTTTTTCACGAAGACCGATAAAAAACGACAGTGGTACCCCTTATATTTTTTTTCACGACGACCGATAAAAAACGACAGTGTTACCCCTTATGTTTTTTTCACGACGACCGATAAAAAACGTCAGTGTTACCCCTTATGTTTTTTTTCACGACGACCGATAAAAATCAACAGTGTTACCCCTTATGTTTTTTTCACGACGACCGATAAAAAACAACAGTGGTACCCCTTATGTTTTTTTTCACGACGACCATAAAAAACGACAGTGTTACCCCTTATGTTTTTTTTCACGACGACCGATAAAAAACGACAGTGTTACCCCTTATGTTTTTTTTCCACGACGACCGATAAAAAACGACAGTGTTACCCCTTATGTTTTTTTTCACGACGACCGATAAAAAACGACAGTGTTACCCCTTATGTTTTTTTTCCACGACGACCGATAAAAAACGACAGTGTTACCCCTTATGTTTTTTTTCACGAAGACCGATAAAAAAACGACAGTGTTACCCCTTATGTTTTTTTTCACGACGGCCGATAAAAAACGACAGTGTTACCCCTTATGTTTTTTTTACGACGACCGATAAAAAACGACAGTGTTACCCCTTATGTTTTTTTCATGACGATCCATAAAAAATGTCAGTGTTACCCCTTATGTTTTTTTTCACAACGACCGGTAAAAAAACGACAGTGTTACCCCTTATGTTTTTTTTCACGACGGCCGATAAAAAACGACAGTGTTACCCCTTATGTTTTTTTTACGACGACCGATAAAAAACGACAGTGTTACCCCTTATGTTTTTTTCATGACGATCCATAAAAAATGTCAGTGTTACCCCTTATGTTTTTTTTCACAACGACCGGTAAAAAACGTCAGTGTTACCCCTTATGTTTTTTTCCACGACGACCGATAAAAAACGGCAGTGTTACCCCTTATGTTTTTTTTCACGAAGACCGATAAAAAAACGACAGTGTTGCCCCTTATGTTTTTTTTCACGACGGCCGATAAAAAACGACAGTGTTACCCCTTATGTTTTTTTTACGACGACCGATAAAAAACGACAGTGTTACCCCTTATGTTTTTTTCATGACGATCCATAAAAAATGTCAGTGTTACCCCTTATGTTTTTTTTCACAACGACCGATAAAAAACGACAGTGTTACCCCTTATGTTTTTTTTACGACGACCGATAAAAAACGACAGTGTTACCCCTTATGTTTTTTTCATGACGATCCATAAAAAATGTCAGTGTTACCCCTTATGTTTTTTTTCACAACGACCGGTAAAAAACGTCAGTGTTACCCCTTATGTTTTTTTTCACGACGACCGATAAAAAACAACAGTGTTACCCCTTATATTTTTTTTCACGACGGCCGATAAAAAACGACAGTGTTACCCCTTATGTTTTTTTTACGACGACCGATAAAAAACGACAGTGTTACCCCTTATGTTTTTTTCATGACGATCCATAAAAAATGTCAGTGTTACCCCTTATGTTTTTTTTCACAACGACCGATAAAAATCAACAGTGTTACCCCTTATGTTTTTTTTCACGAAGACCGATAAAAAACGACAGTGGTACCCCTTATATTTTTTTTCACGACGACCGATAAAAAACGACAGTGTTACCCCTTATGTTTTTTTCACGACGACCGATAAAAAACGTCAGTGTTACCCCTTATGTTTTTTTTCACGACGACCGATAAAAATCAACAGTGTTACCCCTTATGTTTTTTTCACGACGACCGATAAAAAACAACAGTGGTACCCCTTATGTTTTTTTTCACGACGACCATAAAAAACGACAGTGTTACCCCTTATGTTTTTTTTCACGACGACCGATAAAAAACGACAGTGTTACCCCTTATGTTTTTTTTCCACGACGACCGATAAAAAACGACAGTGTTACCCCTTATGTTTTTTTTCACGACGACCGATAAAAAACGACAGTGTTACCCCTTATGTTTTTTTTCCACGACGACCGATAAAAAACGACAGTGTTACCCCTTATGTTTTTTTTCACGAAGACCGATAAAAAAACGACAGTGTTACCCCTTATGTTTTTTTTCACGACGGCCGATAAAAAACGACAGTGTTACCCCTTATGTTTTTTTTACGACGACCGATAAAAAACGACAGTGTTACCCCTTATGTTTTTTTCATGACGATCCATAAAAAATGTCAGTGTTACCCCTTATGTTTTTTTTCACAACGACCGATAAAAAACGTCAGTGTTACCCCTTATGTTTTTTTTCACGACGACCGATAAAAAACGACAGTGTTACCCCTTATATTTTTTTTCACGACGGCCGATAAAAAACGACAGTGTTACCCCTTATGTTTTTTTTACGACGACCGATAAAAAACGACAGTGTTACCCCTTATGTTTTTTTCACGACGACCGATAAAAAACGTCAGTGTTACCCCTTATGTTTTTTTTCACGACGACCGATAAAAATCAACAGTGTTACCCCTTATGTTTTTTTCACGACGACCGATAAAAAACAACAGTGGTACCCCTTATGTTTTTTTTCACGACGACCATAAAAAACGACAGTGTTACCCCTTATGTTTTTTTTCACGATGACCGATAAAAAACGACAGTGTTACCCCTTATGTTTTTTTTCACGACGACCGATAAAAAACGACAGTGTTACCCCTTGTGTTTTTTTTCACGACGACCGATAAAAAACGACAGTGGTACCCCTTATGTTTTTTTTCACGACGACGGATAAAAAACGACAGTGTTACCCCTTATGTTTTTTTCATGACGATCCATAAAAAACGTCAACGGTACCCCTTATGTTTTTTTTCACGACGACGGATAAAAAACGACAGTGTTACCCCTTATGTTTTTTTTCACGACGGCCGATAAAAAACGACAGTGTTACCCCTAATGTTTTTATCATGACGATCCATAAAAAACGTCAGTGTTACCCCTTATGTTTTTTTCATGACGATCCATAAAAAACGACAGTGGTACCCCTTATGTTTATTTTCACGACGACCGATAAAAAACGACAGTGTTACCCCTTATGTTTTTTTTCCACGACGACCGATAAAAAACGACAGTGTTACCCCTTATGTTTTTTTTCACGACGACCGATAAAAAACGACAGTGTTACCCCTTATGTTTTTTTTCCACGACGACCGATAAAAAACGACAGTGTTACCCCTTATGTTTTTTTTCACGAAGACCGATAAAAAAACGACAGTGTTACCCCTTATGTTTTTTTTCACGACGGCCGATAAAAAACGACAGTGTTACCCCTTATGTTTTTTTTACGACGACCGATAAAAAACGACAGTGTTACCCCTTATGTTTTTTTCATGACGATCCATAAAAAATGTCAGTGTTACCCCTTATGTTTTTTTTCACAACGACCGATAAAAAACGTCAGTGTTACCCCTTATGTTTTTTTTCACGACGACCGATAAAAAACGACAGTGTTACCCCTTATATTTTTTTTCACGACGGCCGATAAAAAACGACAGTGTTACCCCTTATGTTTTTTTTACGACGACCGATAAAAAACGACAGTGTTACCCCTTATGTTTTTTTCACGACGACCGATAAAAAACGTCAGTGTTACCCCTTATGTTTTTTTTCACGACGACCGATAAAAATCAACAGTGTTACCCCTTATGTTTTTTTCACGACGACCGATAAAAAACAACAGTGGTACCCCTTATGTTTTTTTTCACGACGACCATAAAAAACGACAGTGTTACCCCTTATGTTTTTTTTCACGATGACCGATAAAAAACGACAGTGTTACCCCTTATGTTTTTTTTCACGACGACCGATAAAAAACGACAGTGTTACCCCTTGTGTTTTTTTTCACGACGACCGATAAAAAACGACAGTGGTACCCCTTATGTTTTTTTTCACGACGACGGATAAAAAACGACAGTGTTACCCCTTATGTTTTTTTCATGACGATCCATAAAAAACGTCAACGGTACCCCTTATGTTTTTTTTCACGACGACGGATAAAAAACGACAGTGTTACCCCTTATGTTTTTTTTCACGACGGCCGATAAAAAACGACAGTGTTACCCCTAATGTTTTTATCATGACGATCCATAAAAAACGTCAGTGTTACCCCTTATGTTTTTTTCATGACGATCCATAAAAAACGACAGTGGTACCCCTTATGTTTATTTTCACGACGACCGATAAAAAACGACAGTGTTACCCCTTATGTTTTTTTTCACGACGACCGATAAAAAATTACAGTGTTACCCCTTGTGTTTTTTTCACGACGACCGATAAAAAACGACAGTGGTACCCCTTATGTTTTTTTTCACGACGACCGATAAAAAACGACAGTGTTACCCCATATGTTTTTTTCACGACGACCGATAAAAAACGACAGTGTTACCCCTTATGTTTTTTTTCACGACGACCGATAAAAGACGACAGTGTTACACCTTGTTTTTCTTTCACGACGACCGATAAAAAACAACAGTGTTACCCCTTATGTTTTTTTTAGGACGACCGATAAAAAACAACAGTGTTACCCCTTATGTTTTTTTTCAGGACGACCGATAAAAAACGACAGTGTTACCCCTTATGTTTTTTCCATGTTAACCGAAAAAAAACGACAGTGTTACCCCTTATGTTTTTTTTCACGAAGACCGATAAAAAACGACAGTGTTACCCCTTATGTTTTTTTTCACGACGACCGAAAAAAAACGACAGTGGTACTCCTTATGTTTTTTTTCACGACGACCGATAAAAAACGACAGTGTTACCCCTTATATTTTTTTTCACGAAGACCGATAAAAAACGACAGTGGTACCCCTTATGTTTTTTTTCACGACGACCGATAAAAAACGACAGTGTTACCCCTTATGTTTTTTTCACGACGACCGATAAAAAACGTCAGTGTTACCCCTTATGTTTTTTTTCACGACGACCGATAAAAATCAACAGTGTTACCCCTTATGTTTTTTTCACGACGACCGATAAAAAACAACAGTGGTACCCCTTATGTTTTTTTTCACGACGACCATAAAAAACGACAGTGTTACCCCTTATGTTTTTTTTCACGACGACCGGTAAAAAACGTCAGTGTTACCCCTTATGTTTTTTTCCACGACGACCGATAAAAAACGACAGTGTTACCCCTTATGTTTTTTTTCACGAAGACCGATAAAAAAACGACAGTGTTACCCCTTATGTTTTTTTTCACGACGGCCGATAAAAAACGACAGTGTTACCCCTTATGTTTTTTTTACGACGACCGATAAAAAACGACAGTGTTACCCCTTATGTTTTTTTCATGACGATCCATAAAAAATGTCAGTGTTACCCCTTATGTTTTTTTTCACAACGACCGATAAAAAACGACAGTGTTACCCCTTATGTTTTTTTTACGACGACCGATAAAAAACGACAGTGTTACCCCTTATGTTTTTTTCATGACGATCCATAAAAAATGTCAGTGTTACCCCTTATGTTTTTTTTCACAACGACCGATAAAAATCAACAGTGTTACCCCTTATGTTTTTTTTCACGAAGACCGATAAAAAACGACAGTGGTACCCCTTATGTTTTTTTTCACGACGACCGATAAAAAACGACAGTGTTACCCCTTATGTTTTTTTCACGACGACCGATAAAAAACGTCAGTGTTACCCCTTATGTTTTTTTTCACGACGACCGATAAAAATCAACAGTGGTACCCCTTATGTTTTTTTCACGACGACCGATAAAAAACAACAGTGGTACCCCTTATGTTTTTTTTCACGACGACCATAAAAAACGACAGTGTTACCCCTTATGTTTTTTTTCACGACGACCGATAAAAAACGACAGTGTTACCCCTTATGTTTTTTTTCCACGACGACCGATAAAAAACGACAGTGTTACCCATTATGTTTTTTTTCACGAAGACCGATAAAAAAACGACAGTGTTACCCCTTATGTTTTTTTTCACGACGGCCGATAAAAAACGACAGTGTTACCCCTTATGTTTTTTTTACGACGACCGATAAAAAACGACAGTGTTACCCCTTATGTTTTTTTCATGACGATCCATAAAAAATGTCAGTGTTACCCCTTATGTTTTTTTTCACAACGACCGATAAAAATCAACAGTGTTACCCCTTATGTTTTTTTTCACGAAGACCGATAAAAAACGACAGTGGTACCCCTTATGTTTTTTTTCACGACGACCGATAAAAAACGACAGTGTTACCCCTTATGTTTTTTTCACGACGACCGATAAAAAACGTCAGTGTTACCCCTTATGTTTTTTTTCACGACGACCGATAAAAATCAACAGTGGTACCCCTTATGTTTTTTTCACGACGACCGATAAAAAACAACAGTGGTACCCCTTATGTTTTTTTTCACGACGACCATAAAAAACGACAGTGTTACCCCTTATGTTTTTTTTCACGACGACCGATAAAAAACGACAGTGTTACCCCTTATGTTTTTTTTCCACGACGACCGATAAAAAACGACAGTGTTACCCCTTATGTTTTTTTTCACGAAGACCGATAAAAAAACGACAGTGTTACCCCTTATGTTTTTTTTCACGACGGCCGATAAAAAACGACAGTGTTACCCCTTATGTTTTTTTTACGACGACCGATAAAAAACGACAGTGTTACCCCTTATGTTTTTTTCATGACGATCCATAAAAAATGTCAGTGTTACCCCTTATGTTTTTTTTCACAACGACCGATAAAAAACGTCAGTGTTACCCCTTATGTTTTTTTTCACGACGACCGATAAAAAACGACAGTGTTACCCCTTATATTTTTTTTCACGACGGCCGATAAAAAACGACAGTGTTACCCCTTTTGTTTTTTTTACGACGACCGATAAAAAACGACAGTGTTACCCCTTATGTTTTTTTCATGACGATCCATAAAAAATGTCAGTGTTACCCCTTATGTTTTTTTTCACAACGACCGATAAAAATCAACAGTGTTACCCCTTATGTTTTTTTCACGACGACCGATAAAAAACGACAGTGTTACCCCTTATGTTTTTTTTCACGACGACCGATAAAAGACGACAGTGTTACACCTTATGTTTTTTTTAGGACGACCGATAAAAAACAACAGTGTTACCCCTTATGTTTTCTTTCAGGACGACCGATAAAAAACGACAGTGTTACACCTTGTTTTTTTTTTCATGACGACCGATAAAAGACGACAGTGTTACATCTTGTTTTTTTTTCACGACGACCGATAAAAAACGACAGTGTTACCCCTTATGTTTTTTCCATGTTAACTTTCAAAAAACGAGAGTGTTACCCCTCATGTTTTTTTCATGTTAACCGAAAAAAAACGACAGTGTTACCCCTTATGTTTTTTTCACGACGACCGATAAAAAACAACAGTGTTACCCCTTATGTTTTTTTTCCACGACGACCGATAAAAAACGACAGTGTTACCCCTTATGTTTTTTTTCACGAAGACCGATAAAAAAACGACAGTGTTACCCCTTATGTTTTTTTTCACGACGGCCGATAAAAAACGACAGTGTTACCCCTTATGTTTTTTTTACGACGACCGATAAAAAACGACAGTGTTACCCCTTATGTTTTTTTCATGACGATCCATAAAAAATGTCAGTGTTACCCCTTATGTTTTTTTTCACAACGACCGGTAAAAAACGTCAGTGTTACCCCTTATGTTTTTTTCCACGACGACCGATAAAAAACGACAGTGTTACCCCTTATGTTTTTTTTCACGAAGACCGATAAAAAAACGACAGTGTTACCCCTTATGTTTTTTTTCACGACGGCCGATAAAAAACGACAGTGTTACCCCTTATGTTTTTTTTACGACGACCGATAAAAAACGACAGTGTTACCCCTTATGTTTTTTTCATGACGATCCATAAAAAATGTCAGTGTTACCCCTTATGTTTTTTTTCACAACGACCGATAAAAAACGACAGTGTTACCCCTTATGTTTTTTTTACGACGACCGATAAAAAACGACAGTGTTACCCCTTATGTTTTTTTCATGACGATCCATAAAAAATGTCAGTGTTACCCCTTATGTTTTTTTTCACAACGACCGATAAAAATCAACAGTGTTACCCCTTATGTTTTTTTTCACGAAGACCGATAAAAAACGACAGTGGTACCCCTTATGTTTTTTTTCACGACGACCGATAAAAAACGACAGTGTTACCCCTTATGTTTTTTTCACGACGACCGATAAAAAACGTCAGTGTTACCCCTTATGTTTTTTTTCACGACGACCGATAAAAATCAACAGTGGTACCCCTTATGTTTTTTTCACGACGACCGATAAAAAACAACAGTGGTACCCCTTATGTTTTTTTTCACGACGACCATAAAAAACGACAGTGTTACCCCTTATGTTTTTTTTCACGACGACCGATAAAAAACGACAGTGTTACCCCTTATGTTTTTTTTCCACGACGACCGATAAAAAACGACAGTGTTACCCCTTATGTTTTTTTTCACGAAGACCGATAAAAAAACGACAGTGTTACCCCTTATGTTTTTTTTCACGACGGCCGATAAAAAACGACAGTGTTACCCCTTATGTTTTTTTTACGACGACCGATAAAAAACGACAGTGTTACCCCTTATGTTTTTTTCATGACGATCCATAAAAAATGTCAGTGTTACCCCTTATGTTTTTTTTCACAACGACCGATAAAAAACGTCAGTGTTACCCCTTATGTTTTTTTTCACGACGACCGATAAAAAACGACAGTGTTACCCCTTATATTTTTTTTCACGACGGCCGATAAAAAACGACAGTGTTACCCCTTTTGTTTTTTTTACGACGACCGATAAAAAACGACAGTGTTACCCCTTATGTTTTTTTCATGACGATCCATAAAAAATGTCAGTGTTACCCCTTATGTTTTTTTTCACAACGACCGATAAAAATCAACAGTGTTACCCCTTATGTTTTTTTCACGACGACCGATAAAAAACGACAGTGTTACCCCTTATGTTTTTTTTCACGACGACCGATAAAAGACGACAGTGTTACACCTTATGTTTTTTTTAGGACGACCGATAAAAAACAACAGTGTTACCCCTTATGTTTTCTTTCAGGACGACCGATAAAAAACGACAGTGTTACACCTTGTTTTTTTTTTCATGACGACCGATAAAAGACGACAGTGTTACATCTTGTTTTTTTTTCACGACGACCGATAAAAAACGACAGTGTTACCCCTTATGTTTTTTCCATGTTAACTTTCAAAAAACGAGAGTGTTACCCCTCATGTTTTTTTCATGTTAACCGAAAAAAAACGACAGTGTTACCCCTTATGTTTTTTTCACGACGACCGATAAAAAACAACAGTGTTACCCCTTATGTTTTTTTTCACGACGACCGATAAAAAACGACAGTGTTACCCCTTATGTTTTTTTTCACGACGACCGATAAAAGACGACAGTGTTACACCTTATGTTTTTTTTAGGACGACCGATAAAAAACAACAGTGTTACCCCTTATGTTTTTTTTAGGACGACCGATAAAAAACAACAGTGTTACCCCTCATGTTTTTTTTCAGGACGACCGATAAAAAACGACAGTGTTACCCCTTATGTTTTTTTTCATGACGACCGATAAAAGACGACAGTGTTACACCTTGTTTTTTTTTCACGACGACCGATAAAAAACGACAGTGTTACCCCTTATGTTTTTTCCATGTTAACTTTCAAAAAACGACAGTGTTACCCCTTATGTTTTTTCCATGTTAACTTTCAAAAAACGACAGTGTTACCCCTTATGTTTTTTTTCACGAAGACCGATAAAAAACGACAGTGTTACCCCTTATGTTTTTTTTCACAACGACCGAAAAAAAACGTCAGTGTTACCCCTTATGTTTTTTTTCACGAAGACCGATAAAAAACGACAGTGTTACCCCTTATGTTTTTTTTCACGACGACTGATAAAAAACGACAGTGTTACCCCTTATGTTTTTTTTCACGAAGACCGATAAAAAACGACAGTGTTACCCCTTATGTTTTTTTTCACAACGACCGAAAAAAAACGTCAGTGTTACCCCTTATGTTTTTTTTCACGAAGACCGATAAAAAACGACAGTGTTACCCCTTATGTTTTTTTTCACGACGACTGATAAAAAACGACAGTGTTACCCCTTATGTTTTTTTCACGACGACCGATAAAAAACGTCAGTGTTACCCCTTATGTTTTTTTTCACGACGACCGATAAAAATCAACAGTGTTACCCCTCATGTTTTTTTCATGACGACCGATAAAAAAACGACAATGTTATCCCTCATGTTTTTTTTCATGTTGACCGATAAAAAACGACAATGTTACCCCTTAACTGTAGCCAATCTTTCATCGTGACTCTCCCTCTCCCTCCCTCCTCTCTCCCACTCTCTGACTCCCCCCCTCTTTTTCTCTCTCTCTTCCCCCACCTCTCTCCCCTCACCCCTTCCCCTCTCTCCCCCTCCCTCTCCCTCTCTCTTCCTCCCTCCCTCTCCCTCCCATCACACAGGAACCTGACTTGCCTGGCGACTGAAAAACCGTCTCATCATCAAACTTCTCCTCCTCTCCAGAGAGGAAGCCGACCTCCATGTGGAGAAAGAGGTCGAAGGTCAAAGGTCAAAGTTCAGAGGTGGTAGAAAGGGAGAAACGCTTGCTGCTGCGTTCGTCTCGGTCAGACCAACAGAACTTACAGTGGTGATGTGGTGACAGAAGCTCAGGAGGTAGAGTGGGTTGACTGGTAACCTGAAGGTTGCTGGTTGGATCCCCGGCTCCTCCTAGTGGGTTGACTGGTAACCTGAAGGTTGCTGGTCTGATCCCCAGCTCCTCCTAGTGGGTTGACTGGTAACCTGAAGGTTGCTGGTCTGATCCCCGGCTCCTCCTAGTGGGTCGACTGGTAACCTGAAGGTTGCTGGTCTGATCCCCGGCTCCTCCTAGTGGGTTGACTGGTAACCTGAAGGTCGCTGGTTGGATCCCCAGCTCCTCCTAGTGGGTCGACTGGTAACCTGAAGGTCGCTGGTCTGATCCCCGGCTCCTCCTAGTGGGTCGACTGGTAACCTGAAGGTCGCTGGTTGGATCCCCAGCTCCTCCTAGTGGGTGGACTGGTAACCTGAAGGTCGCTGGTCTGATCCCCGGCTCCTCCTAGTGGGTTGACAGGTAACCTGAAGGTCGCTGGTTGGATCCCCAGCTCCTCCTAGTGGGTGGACTGGTAACCTGAAGGTTGCTGGTCTGATCCCC
>NW_028178359.1:0-6440 GCF_964030765.1 Micromesistius poutassou | reverse complement strand
ACCGTTTACTACAGCTGGCCGCGCTCACAGATAAAGAAAGAAAGGGAAAGGCCCAGTTCACCCAGACTTGAACTCGTCTACTCATCAGACTTTAGGTATTCATACAAAGTCTGATTTGTTAGGCATACTACTCCACTACTCTCCCGCCCCAGCCCAGAGAGGAGGACCGGCTTCATTTTTCCTCCTCTTCCTCCTCCCTATCTTCCCTATCCTCCTCCACCACCTCCTCTTGGTGTAAAATATTTTCCCAAGTGTCCACGACCCCCCCAACGGCCAGTAAAGAGGCCTCAACCAACTGATAATATCAAGCGGTTTGTCTCCATCGCTGTCATTCCCCACTCGTCCCTCCTTATCTCCTCCTCCTCCACTGTAACCTTTCCTCCCTTCTTTGTGTGTCATTGGCGCTCCTCCCTGGGCCCCTCTTGCACCATGGTTGAGTGGACGCCCCCCCCCCCCACACACACACACACAGACACACACTCACACTCTAGGGGTCAGTTGGTCCACTGCAGCACGTCCTCTATATACAGGCTCCATTAAGCAGAGGCCCTGGCCATCTCTCCACCACTGAGGAAGCTATAGGGTTATATCATCTTCGTCATCTTCTTCCTTTTCATCCTCATCATCCTCATCGTCAACCTGATCTTTATCTTCCCATCCTTTTCTACTCTTCTCCGCGCCTCCTCCCCCCTCTTCCTCTTCTTATGCTATAAAAACACTGTTTTATATATCTGGCTGCCATATCTCTAATGATAATATTTCGAGGTGGGAGACAGTATTAACATAACCACATAAGTCCCTGTGGTGTGCTGTTTACATTTCTATCTACAACTACACTGGCGACTGTTGGTTCCACATATGTAGTGAATCTGGTGAGCCCGTGTAAGGCAGGAATGGAACCTGTGTGCTAAACCTGTATGCGATTTTCTTGGTGCATTTGTGCTATAGTTTAGTCCATGCGACGGTGTATCAACAGCAATGCAATGTGTTACTGTTCGCTCGTGTCGCTAATGTGCTGGTGCTATTTGCGGCATGTGTTTTTTTTCCTCCTTAAAGGGAGGCAGAAAGTAGTTAGCATTGAGTAGCACACTGTCGTATTTAATAGACAGACCACAGCCCATTAACTTGAGTTAATGAGTTGGCAATAAGATGCATTAACTTACGCACACAGAAATGAAAGAAAAGTCCTGTTTATAAGAAAACGTTTAACGTTATTTCTTTGGGCTGAACTTAATTTGCTTGTTAAAACAAAGCCGGGAAAATAGTTCAATGAGTCAGTCTTGTGCATGTCTTTGTATCTGGCACGGCGTATTTTACATGTTGGAACTAGCTTACTGTCAGGGCAACTGTGATACAAAGTGGATTATACTTTGTATTACGAGAAAAAGTGGTGGTAACAGCCGGTTACTGTATTTACCCTTTTTTATAAGAGAGGGGAAGGAGTGGTAAAAAAAAGAAAAAAGAAGACATACAATAACCGCTTGTGCTAGCCGAGAAGGAAGTCATTGAAGTGGAGCTCTGCATTGCAGGGTGGCATAACTGTATCTCTACTGTACTCCGACCCAAAGGTCCCCCGGAGACAGCTATTTCCGTTTGTGTAGTTCTGGGACCACACTGTGTTTGTGTACCCGCCCCCCCACAAAACACACACACACACACACACACACACACACACACACACACACATTCTCACACACACACACCCTCGCTGAAATCCAGTGCAACGGCGGTATTAGTACATCAACACATGTCATCTTAGCGTTACTGAATTACGATCCACTGTCAACAGCACAAATTAACCACTGGAAGAGCCAACTATGGAACAGCGGTGGAGGTTGTGAAATGGTTGCGCTATAAAGGAGGCCTATTGTTTCTCTGTTGTGCGTGTTTTGTATCTGCGTGTTAATGTTTATGCTTCTATGGAGATGTCTGTTAGCAGCTATACTTTTATCCAGCTGTAGGCCAAGTAAATAATATATATATGTATATATATATATATATACATATATATATATATATATACATATACCTCCACACACACACACACACACACACACACACACACACACACACACACACACACACACACACACACACACAGGGATACACAGACAGACAGACACATAAATAAACATACACACAGACCCAGGATTACCGTCGACGTGAAAGAATACCTTATTCCCCTGTCCTGGCAGTCGATTCGTGGAACTGAATTAACTCATTGGTCATGCATCTACAGTATGAAATGGTGGAGAGATTGAGATCTGGGGTTAATGATGTGTATCAGACGGGAACCAGACATTACCGTCGGCACGCGGCTAATCTCCAGCCCAGGCGCCTGGAGCTCGAAGTTGGATAAAGAGGGCTGATTCTGATTAAAGGGTCTATAGGCTTTATTGTTGTAGCACAAGCATATCAGCCATGGCTCCGCTTATATCTCAATGGGAAAGCACTCTACCGACTTGACATTGACTGAGTACTGCTGTTACCTGTTGTACAGTTACATTACGATCACTGAAAGGTCCCAAGCATTTCGAAGCAATGACCCTACACACACACACACACACACACACACACACACACACACACACACGCACACACCTGAAAACATGTGTGTCGCCTCATGATTAGGGGCCACAATGGAAACAAGCTGTGATAGACGTTAGCCAAAGGAGCAGCGGGGCTCCAGTAATGAACTAACTGCACTCACAACAAGGTGTGCACTGCATCAAGGTAAACTCAGACCAGGTCCAGGTCATTTAGAGCGCTCAGAGTGCAGATCTGGGAAATACATGCGCTCGCTCTCTCACACAGTCCCTCACTCTCTCACTCCGTCCTTCTCTCTCTGCTATTGATTCAGGCACCTGCACTGAAAGGAGCCTGGTCTAGGTGCAGAGAATAGGGCGACCAAAGCTGACGGGGCTCTGACATCATTACAACACTCCACAAGATGCTGAAAGGGGCCCCCCATTAGTACTCGGGGTCTGAGGGAGGGGGGGGTGGACCTGAGCCATGCCGGGGCCGGGTCTGGGCCGGCCGTGCCTGGGGTACAGGCCAGCCAGCGTTATAATGAGCCTGAAGGGAAAGAGGTCGGCCCTGCAGAAAGGCCCACGGTGGCTCTGATCGCTTCCATGAGCGCCGTTAAAAGACCCAAGCAGCTCCGCACCCCAGCGTGAACAGAGGCTGCAGAGGCCGCAGACCCCTGGCTACTTAGCCGTGTCTGGCGTCTGCCGCCGAGACGACCCGGGCCCCCGCGATCTGATAACCCCCAGGACCCCCGCACTCGCACCCTGCCAAACCCAGCCGGCACACAGGAAGCCAATTGCAAAGTGTAAATTGAGCAAAGGCACAGAGTAGGACATATTTCTGGAGGTGTTCTTGAGGCCGTGATACGGGGGAACGTGTTGTTTCTTTCCATTTGTTGGTGCCACGCCAATTGGTCTATGTGCTTTTCGCTTCGATTCGCCGGTATGTGTTTGTGATGTGCAACCACCGTTATATTGGCGTTTCAGTAATACTTGGTGTGGAGGGCTGGCTGTGGCCGATATGCATCCCCTGCGGTGGCCGTTTTCACATAATCATCTGGGCTGTACAAGGTATCCGTGCTTTTCCCCGAGAAAAACGTCTCGGGAAATTGTCATATTCTCAAAACCAACACGGTCGGAGCTGAGCCTAGAAAATACCAACCAGGGGCAACCACAGGCTGTGCAAAATACAGCCTGCTTTCCCACAGCAATGTCCTGTTTGCCGTTTTGAGAATGTGTAAATGCAGAAATGTAGAGTTGCTAAATTTAATATTGCTCTGGCTTTTGCCGGAGTTCAACCAGTCAATAAATCCTTAAGTAGCAGAGAGGGGGGCAGACCGCGTCCCGTAGCCTATAGTAATTATTCTGTTAGACGTGACGGAGGAGACGAGAGCGAGCCAGCAGAGAGGGACAAAAGGACACAGCCGGGATGACGGCAAATAATGACGAGATACAGGCACTGGCAGAAGGAAGAGAGGGTGAATTATTCATCTTGGCCGTAGAAACGCTCCTTTTTCGACGGACAAATACGGTCAGAGAGCGACCTCCCACGACCCCTGCAGCATCTAATCCAATCAAACGCCACCGTTGGAGTGGAGGTCTGTATAGAAATCCTGGCCAATCGCGTTATAGCGTGCTAATAGGATTATGGGAGTTTATAGTCTGAGGAATGTAACCCGGGTGTTTTTCATTTGACTCTCCGCACACACATGCCTTTGTGTTCCTGTCCTATAAGTCTTGCCGGGCTAAAGTTACAATGTCTGAACACCGTCCATCTCTGTCTCTCACTGCTCAGTTAGATGCATCTCAAAAAACCTTGGCCCTGGCTCGCACACTCTCTTCCTGTTCCCCAGGAACACACACACACACACACACACACACACACACACACACAATCACACACCTAAAGACACAAAGACACACACACACACACCAACAAATACCGCCCTGAGCATAGACACATTATGCAAACGCTCGGTAATTAGATACACACCACAGCACACACACACACACACACACACACACACACACACACGCACACACACACTCTGGTGGGATATTGAAGCATAGGACACACACACACACACACATGCACGCACGCACGCACGCGCACACACACACACACACACACACACACACACACACACATACACACACACACACACACACACACAGGGGTATTTTTACAACACAGTAACTGTTGCATCGACCTGCTCAATGTTTCGGTTGTTGTTGGCCACGAGGTGAGGTGAGATTATTCAGGGTTGAAAAAAAAAAAAGGCAATTATCCATGGAGCAGAGCACAGCGCCAGGTAGAAGAACAAAAGCATTCCTGCTATGTGGAGAGATAAGCGGCTCCAATATAGCCTGGGTGGCAGACGGACTCCACTTTCAACCCCACGCCCTGGCTCCCGTCGGGCCTGCTATCGCCATGGCAGCAACGTGGCGACTATATGAAGTGGCGGCGGTGGTTTGATGTTTGCCTCGGAAATTAACCTGTGAAATATGCAGGAAGGGGCAGGGTGGTGGTGGTGGTGGGGGGGGGGGGGGTAGGGTATATGTTATTGTTGCGTAGTTAGTTCACCAGGTTGCCGGCGAGAGCTGCGTCAGGTTAACATCGCCACGGTGACAGCAGATGCTAGGCAGGTCTGCCGAGGAGAATTCAAAGCTCAAGGGCAGAGTCGGACTGGTGAAATTAGAACGTGTCATTAGAAGTAATATTTATGAACTCTTTGAATGGGGGCCAGCTAATGTGTGTGTGTGTGTGTGTGTGTGTGTGTGTGTGTGTGTGTGTGTGTATGTGTGTGTGTGGGCGCCAGCGTCTGTGGATCTCATTCTTGTGGTTTTGCGCGCTTGAACGGCCGCCAGTGAAAAGTGTCTTCCGTGAAGCAGGAATGCGATGCTGTCAAGATGAAGGGATAAAGATTCCTCGCTCCGGGTTTATTCAAGACGCGCAAGGCGCTCCTTTTAATGGCATCTCTCCCCCCCCCGTCTCTTCCCTCACACACACACACACACACACACACACACACAAACACACACACGTAACGTCATACCAAACAAAACCCCAACCACCTTTCATTTTTTAACCCAAATTGGAATTTGTGTAGCGCCAGACAAGACCTGACAGGACATGGTTCGCTGACAGGTTACGCATCACATTCTCGGAGGGGTTCAAATCCGAGCTGGTGTTCATGTCATGCTTGTTTGCGAGTGACTTGGGTGGATGGGTGGGTGAGTGGGTGGGTGGATGGGGGGAGGGGCGGGGGGGTGGGGGGGGGGTTCCCTCTTGAATTCTGCGTATTCCGGTGAAACAACAACCCAAAGAGAAACACACACAGCCCCCCCACACAGCCCCCCCCTCTGTTTTAATTACTGCTCCATCATAAAGGCACAAGCAGCCATTCATTAGGGGGAGATTTCACAACACGACCGCCGCGGCACCGCAGTTTTCTCCTCCGTTTGTAGTCCCCTCGCAAAACCATGGTCTGCACAATCCGCATCCCACAGAACGTTCCGGAAAGGATGACCCCAGCCGAGAGCTGGCCGAGAGCTAACCATTTGTGAATTCGTCTTGGTGGTTGGCGAATGCCGGGGTCTCATTTAAAAACATTTTTTGAATTAGGGTTTGTTTTTATGTTGTTCTATCGTGTGTGTGTGTGTGAGTGTGTGCGTGTGTGCGTGTGTGCGTGTGTGTGTGTGTGTCTGTGTGTTGTGTGGTGTTTGAGCTTGTGTGTGCGCATAAAGCGAGGCGACATGAGTGATCAGAGTCTCCACCAGTAGAGATTTAGTGGTGTAGAGTTGCACTTTGTGTGGGCTCTGTCCTGCTAACTCTCTCTCTCCAGAGATGACCGTAAGTGCCCTGTTTATCTGGCTAAGGTGTGGGAAAGAGAGAGCTTTGTGTGTTTCTGTGTG
>NW_028178360.1:17500-31888 GCF_964030765.1 Micromesistius poutassou | reverse complement strand
CATGGGCGCGCGTTCAGCCCTGCCGCGGGGGGGCCGTGCGGCGCAGCGTTTCTAAATCACTGTGGTCCTCTGCTGTGATTGTGTTCGGTCCCCCCCGCGGCCGTATTGATTCCAGTTTAGAGCGCGAGAGCTCTGGGGTTGAATTGTGATTAACTCCTTCACTGGCATATTGAAAAGCATAAATAACAGAGCCGGGGAAAGAAAAAAAAGATAGAAAGAACACCTCCACCGTTTTTTTTTTTTTTTTCCTTGCCTTCTGGCGACAAGCTCAGACAAGCTCAGACAAGGACGACATCGCAGGGAAAACATCCCGTCTCAGGAACCCAGTGCTTCTATCATTCCCGATAGAGCTAGGGGGGGGGGGGACGCCATCCTCCTCTAGCCCTTCTGATCCAGGGGAGTGAACCCCCTGTCCCTTTACCCACCTGTAACGGACACGCGCCACAACTCCGCCACGCCAGAAACAGAGTAAAACTCAAGCCGTCGTCACCATTGCCAGTTACAAAATGTCCTCACGAATCCGACTCAGGATGGGAATATAAAGCCTGATGTGCTGGTCTCAAATCTGGGCGAACAGGGCTTTTCACTTTCTTTCGCTGCGTTTCTGCAAGAGCGCATTGTTGCCGAACACAAGCCCAGCCAGCAGTAATAAAGTGCTGAGGGAGGGTTCAAAGGTTTCAAATCAACACCATGTAGGCTGGCCCCCCTGTGGAAATACACTTATTAAAATCCCTCCCTCCTTATAGCTTCTTCTTCCACCCCTGTGAATGAGTTTTTCTTCTGTCTCATATCTCACCGCCGCTCGACGGTTCTGGTGTCTGGGGTCGTGCTCTGTTGCCGTCTCCCTCCCAGGAGCTCCGCTATAACCTAGTGTGATTGCTGGGAACGAGATAACCACAAAACAAAACAAAAGCGCCGCTTACATGGCCAAGGTTAAACAGGGCTGCTGTTTAACAAATGTGATCTGTGTCTCTCTTCCAGCGCAATCTCATTGGACAATCAGCTGGTTGTCCTGGCTACGACAGCGGCGGACGCGGGCCGCTACCACGTGGAGGCGGTGAACGAACTGACGGGGGGAGAACGCCACGAGCCCCGCCGTCTACCTCAGCGTCTCAGGTAACACACACACACACACACACACGCTTGCTGTTTTTTTTCTGGATGATTCTGAGAGGTCTCGACACTCGATTCACGACGTTTTCCAAGCCCAGCCGCCGTCTCCTGAGGTGAAGTTTGGGTAAACTGCCGAAAAATCTGAGGGCTGATGTTTTTATGCATGGGGCTCGTGAACAACAACAACAATAGCAACCCATTGGAGGCATTGTGCCACCGAGGAAGGCTGCATGGACAGAGTGCTGTGACTGCGTTTACATGGACATTAATACTCCGATATTAACCAGAATAAGGTCTTAATCAGAATATGACGCTGCCATGTAAACACCATTCTCCGATTGCCTTAATTAGATTATGGTCATATTCGGAATAAGCATAATCTGAATAAGGTATGTGGAGTATTCCAATCATATTCTGATTATTGAGGCACATTCTAGACATGTATACACTGTTATGATATTTTAGTCCAGGAAAGGCCGCCGAGACAGGATCGCTTTTAACTCACTTTATTTGGTTAAGGTTATTGGTCTATTGTCTATCGTCTATGAAACAAAAGGAGAGGGATCGTATATAACACGCGCGGAGCGTCTCTAAGCTTTACATCTAATCGATACGCCGCCCAAGAGATTCTGATTCTAAGATGGCGGAGTCCGAGTTAAATAAGAAGGTAGAGGTGGGCGTGTTCTGTGGCTTTAAAAGCCTGCCCCCTTTCATCTATGTATGATCAGCTGCTGCCTGGTTGTGCAGCAGTCTTAAGGCTTATGTTATGTTTACTCAGTATTGTGGCTATGGGAGAATATTATGGCTGAAATATGTTACAACACCTTAATCGCATTATAACGTCCTTTCAGAATATTCGCAGCATTTTGCGACAAGCCGACAACTGAGTCACATTATGGCAACAAACTGACTTCAGAGCTGCCAACTCTCACGGTTTCACTGTGTGACACACGCTCCCCGACGGTAGAGTGAGACAGCGGGAGAAACCTCAAGACCCCCCCATCAACAATCCCGATCGCCCGCAATCCAACACTCTCCCCCTGTCAACAATCCCGATCGCCCGCAATCCAACACTCCCCCTCCTGTCAACAATCCCGATCGCCCGCAATCCAACACTCCCCCCCCCCGTCAACAATCCCGATCGCCCGCAATCCAACACTCCCCCCCCCGTCAACAATGCCGATCGCCCGCAATCCAACACTCCTCTCCCCTCCCCCTGTCAACAATTACTCCCGCGGACCCTGCTATAAGGTATGCATTACAAGATTCTACAGAATCTCACTCCAGCCAAAACCTAAAAGTTGGCAGCCCTGTGACTTACAACGCATGTTGTTTACGTGTTGTTTGTTATGTTGTACGCGAGCAGATACCGTTTACGTTTCGCGAGCAGATAACGTTTAAGTTTCATATTTTCAAAGTTGTTCGTGAGCATAATAAGCAATAAGAAAACCGAAATTATAGTATAGGGTAGAGCGTTGCTATGGAAATGTAACCCTTATCTTTGGTCTGGTAGCGTCCTCCGGTCACTTCAGGATCGTGGGAACATTCGGGTTACAAATAAATAAGTCAGTGCAGTTGTTCTCAGTGTTTGTGAGAAACACTGCTTAATCAGTCTATGCTGGGCTACATGTAAACGGGGAATATGAACAGAGTATGAACTCATGTAAACACCTTAATCGCAATATTACCATAATCAGAATCAGTAAGTAAAGTCAGTAAAGTAAGTAAAACAATACAGTATCTATGTGATTCCCAGGCTGCATAATAGGCGCTACAGTGTGATCATGGTATCCCAAGCAGTCGAAATGTACCCAAAAAAATGATTGGATTGTGTTGTCCATTTACTACGCAACGCACATGGTGCATTGCGCAGGAAGTGAATCGGGCCGGACATTACGGGAGCCTGTTTGCAATCCGGGTGAGAGTTCAATTTACATTGGAGTTATAATAAATCAATGAAACGCTACAAGCTTTGTATCAATACACAATTGTATTTGCCCTAGTGAGTTGCCTGGCATATCACCGCACGTGTCACGAAGAAAGCCCCCAGAGAAAAGAAGGTTCAACTTGGCTTTGAAACTCTCGCTGTCTTCAAATGAATACAAGTGGCAGTTTAGAATACTGCATTGATAAACATAGCTGTTAAACGATTGGTCAAACGTCCATGCAGCGATGCTTAATTAATCGAATGAGAGACGGCATGACTAATTTGATTCGCACATCGGTATTCATTGCCAGTTTCAAATTGTGTGATGCTCTTCAGTCTACCAACAACAACCCCGAGCAAGATTGGCTAGGGTGATTCTGCCAGGGGTGCGGAGGAGTGGGGGCCGGGCACTGAGAAAAGCATATGTTCTTTTTTTAAAACCAGAAAGTTAAAGTAGAATTCTGCAGGCACATTCAGCGTAACACAAATAGCCATGGTTAAATCCACAGAATGCATTTCATAGATAGCGTTCTCATTTGTCTTACATTTTTTAGGCAACTTGGAGGCCGATACAATTTCGAAAATCGGTGGGATGTCTGTTTAAGTGCAGTATGTATGATATCACATTAGAGTGCGGCGATCCAATATTGCACTACTTAATACTGTATTATCAGAATACTGATCCACGTGACTTAGCTTCTCTTGATGCCAAGGCTGAACCGCTGCTCTGTCACGCACGCCTTTGATTGATCCATCCACAGCCCCGTCTATTACTCCACCATTCATTCACACTGGCTCCAACTGTCTATTGACGTTTCAAGCAAAACCTGTTGTCCAAGACCCGTACCACTCCAGCTTGTTATTCAAGCTCAAACATGTGTTCGCCTATCTGAGCGCCCTGCTTGCCGTCTTGATTGAAAGCCAGTGCAGTACAGCCAGCTAGGCACTTTCTCCGCTCACTTCTGCCAGTGGAGAAGACCCAAACTCTCGGGCATGACGGAGTTAATCGCAACTGCCTTTGTGTCTCTCTCCGGCTCTATCTCCGGCTCCGGCTTTATCTGGGGCTCTTCATCTCTCCCCTTCAGAGTGAAGGGGATTGAGTCTGATGTGCCAGAGTCCTCCAGTCAGAGGGTGTGCCATGGTTAAAGAAGAGAGCGAGGCGGGAACAGGAGATAAAGGGAGAGGGAGGGAAAGAGATCTGTCCCTGGTGGCGTTGTGGAGTTTTAATTAGATTCTCTTTACGGGGTTGTATCCTTTGGCATCTACTGATGTGAACGTGCGCACAGGGCCGTGCGCCGCCGCTCACACACACACGTATGACGCGTACACCCGCGTACACATTGGTACACCCGCACACACACGCACACACACACACACCTTGTTATAGTTGTCAAAAGCTCCCATGGTGGTTATAAGGAATTGTAAGGGCCTCGTAAGACTTCATAGGATAGTCTTTCGCCGTAAACGTGTGTGTATGTGTGTGTGTGTGTGTGTGTGTGTGTGTGTGTGTGTGTGTGTGTGTGTGTGTGTGTGTGTGTGTGTGTGCATGAGTTTGTGTCGGTGTGTTTATCGTGTACAATAAACTTTTCCTTGTATACATGTTTTATTGCCATAACAAAAAAAAACATTTGATTGAAAACACATCTTTGGTTGGAAAACAACTAAATGAACGTGCAGGTGCACAACCGGAGGCGAGGACGGAGTTAACTGTGAAGTGAAATGGTACTAAGATAAGGAGGAACCAGTAGCTTAACTCGCTGCAGAAGATCACGCTAATGCAATTTCCATCCATGCTCCCTGACTTTTTAAAATGAAGCTTTGATTTTCTGAACCCACCGGAATACCGACTTTATGCCTAGACACAGCCATCATACTCAGTGGTCAAGTATGGCTGAAAGAACCAATGTCCGCCTTCATAGACAAACCTGTCATTTGCAACGTCACGCTATGCACCGATGTTAACTGGAGCTCTTGGACCAGCGCAGGCATTGACTCCCCCCCTCCCCCCCCTCCCCCCCCCCCCCAGGTACACCTCTGCACCTCTGGATAAGACCACGTCCCCTATAGTCCTACCTGTCACCTCTGGCGGGGGCGTCTGGGGAATGGGTGGGCACGGTGCCAGCGCGCCAGCTGCTCTGTTTTATTTAACCTTCATTCACCTGCACAACATCAACGTGCTCTTTTTTTCAGCTCGCCGAGGAGGCAGGCAGGAGGGATCTGGAGTAGGATGGGGAACCTACGTGGGTTGTTGAATGCAGGGCGCTCTCCTTTTCGCGTGGAGACGGTTGACAGGGAGCTGCAATGCCAGCCAAATGTCAGGCAGAATGTCACCGGAGCCAGAGACTGCTCTGTTGTTTGTGGCGGTGTTTGGGAATGTGCGTGGGTGTCTCTCCAAACCAATGCCAAAAATCATTTTGAAATTGATTTTGTGTCCTATGAATATCTATAAACTTGTTTAAAAGCCGCAGAGGTATACAAACACACACACACACACACACACAGGCACACACACACACACACACACACATGCACACAAAGTTGCGTATGTTAATGCGAAATGAATACTCACAAAAGTGCTATCACTCGGTTTCACCTTCTACTTTATTCTTCTTTCCCCGGGGTAAGCATTTCCTCTCTCCTTCTCTGTCTCTGTTTTTATAGCCTCTTTCTCTCTCCCGGGCTGTCTCTCTCTTTCCTATCTATTAGACGGTCTCTTCAGGATCTGAAGGCAGAAGTTCATGGTTGTCAATCAAAATTTCCATTTCTAAAAATGCCATATTTCTCTTCAGAAAAAGCCCCACCAGAATAAATGAGATACCTCTTTTTATTCTCCTATTTCTCTGATTTAAACATTCACGCTCAACAGCGAAGAACAGAGGGAGAGCGGAGAAGCGGTAATGGTGGGGGTGGCTGTGGGGGTGGCGGTGGGTGTTGGAGAGAACGACAAAGGAAGGAATTTAATGAAGCAAGGTACTGCTTGCAAGTTCTAGGAAGTGTACTGTACTGATTATTTTATGTCTCGCGAGCGCACGTACGTACATTAGGATGCAACAACATCACGGGTGCCAGCTGGGCCCGTGGTCTGGTCACAGAACAACTCAAGCTTCATTTGCATCACGTGTGTGTGGGGCTTGTCTATTGTCTTCTATTGCTTGTCTATTGGTTGTCTATGGGTTATCTATTGTTCTGCTTGTGATCTTCTATTGGTCTAGTGGTTATCTATTGTTCTGCTTATGATCTTCTATTGGTTGTCTATTGGTTATCTATTAATCTGCATGTGATCTTCTAATGGTTGTCTATCGGTCTGCCCTTTACCTTCTATTGGTCTAGTGGTTATCTATTGGTCTGCCCCTGATCTTCTATTGGTCTATTGGTCTGCCCCTGATCTTCTATTGGTCTAGTGGTTATCTATTGGTCTGCTCTTTACCTTCTATTGGTCTAGTGGTTATCTATTGGTCTGCCCCTGATCTTCTATTGGTCTATTGGTTATCTATTGGTCTGCTCTTTACCTTCTATTGGTCTAGTGGTTATCTATTGGTCTGCCCCTGATCTTCTATTGGTCTATTGGTTATCTATTGGTCTGCCCCTGATCTTCTATTGGTCTATTGGTTATCTATTGGTCTGCTCTTTACCTTCTATTGGTCTAGTGGTTATCTATTGGTCTGCCCCATATCTTCTATTCTATTATCTATCTTTCTGCTGCTTTCTCTGCTATGAGGCGTCTCTCGGTCTGATCTAGGAAAATAACCCGATAAACTAATGCCTTTAATCAGTGTGGAGCTGCCCGCTGCCCGCTGGCTACCAGCCTGCCCGCATTTTGCCTGGACAGCTTGCTAAAAAGTGATCTCATTAGAGAATCAGCCCACCTATAGTAAGCTGAAGAGCTCTCTCTCTCTCAGTCAAGATTTACAACCCAAAGGGATTTGTTGCCATGGAGAACGTAAATTGACGTTGCTGACACGCATTCTGTTAAATAAGATGCAACATAGGATAACGATTTTAATTGTCAAAATTAAACACATTGCAATCAAATCATCTAAAAATATAATGACATATAATATATATAATATATATAATATATGACAGCCATGTCATATATCAACATGCTTTAAACGCTTATTAATTACAAGCTGAACAACAACTGCTGTGTGTGTGTGTGTGTGTGTGTGTGTGTGTGTGTGTGTGTGTGTGTGTGTGTGTGTGTTTGTGTGTATACGCGAGTGTGAGTGTGTGTGTGTGTGTGTGTGTTAATTTGTGTCTAAATGCTTTTGGGAAAGAGAGAAACAAAGAGAGATCCAACGGCCGCAGGGTATTCTTCTGGGTGACAGGAGTTTAAATTCTCCTTCAATTAATCAAACTCTGAACATACCTGCCTGCCATCATACCCTCCTTCTCCCTTATCCCTCTCTATCCTTCTCTCTCTCCCTCTCGCTCTCTCTCTCTCTCCCTCTCTCTCTCTCTCCCTCTCTCTCTCTCTCTCTCTCTCTCTCTCCCTCTCTCTCTCCCTCTCTATCTTTCGCTCTCGCTCTCTCTCTCTCGCTCTCTCTCCACTCCGTCTTCGTCTTCCTGTCTCTCCATCTCACACATTAACATCGGGCTGTCAGTCAGAGCAGCAGTGAGTGGGCCCTCTTGCCCGGGAGAGTGTTGGCGCGTCTGCCTCTTCCTCCTCTGTTCTCAGCACTGGCGCCTCGCACTCTTTTTTTTTACACCAGTTAGAGCGGCAGTATCTCCTCACAGAAATTGCTTATGCACACAGCCGTACACACACTGCGCATTGCCAACTGCACTCACAAACACAGACACATAAACACACAAGCATACACACTCACACAGCCATACACGCGTACGCATGCAAACACACCCACACACACACACACACACACACACACACACACTCACATCCATAAATCGACAACCATACACACTCACACAGCCATACGCACATGCACATTCACACTATCGCAGCCATACACACACGCACACAGACATTCATTTTACCATACATACACACACACACACACACACACACACACACTCATACAACCCTACACACACACACACACACACACTCAGAGACCCACATACTCAAACACACTCAGAGACCGACATGCCCACACAGAATAAAACATACCATAGACTATCACACACACAATAGACACACAGGTGGATAGACCACACACACACACACACAGACACACACACACACACACACACACACACACACGCAGAAGAACACGCACACACTTAGACGAATACACACACAGACAAAAGCCAGACAGACACACTCGTACATGTCACAATCGCGTTGACAGAGCAAAGCCAGCAGGAACAACAAATTGGTCGGGGAGCGTCAACAGACCAGCGCGCTCGCTCCCAGGTACCCCGAAGGTGTCCTTCTGTCGTCTGCGTCACCGGGAGATACAGACCGTCGTCGGCTGGGAGGGGAGAGGAGACGGAGGGGGGGGGTGGGGTGGGGGGGGGGGGGAGTTGTTTGTGTTCTACTCCGTGGAGGGGAAGGACGTCCTTGGGTTGATTATGTGATTGGGTCGGCCCGGAGTTGATTGCAGCTTCCTTGGGCACACTTGGTTCTGCGTCCTGCCCTTTTTACACCCCGCCCCACACGCACGTATGTCTCATAAGCGTGCACCCAGACACACACACACACACAGATTTGCACACATATAGACACACACGCTCCTTCCCTGTAACTACGGATGTGGTCTTACGTCGTTAATGAGAAATGAGGACCTTGAAGATCAGACACACGTACACTAACGCGTACATGTACATATACACACACACACACACACACACATGCAAACTTCCTCCCTAGGAATGTTTTTAAGAATGCAAGGTTAGTGTGTTAAAAGCATTGAAAGTGTATCCTCATGGGAGCGAGACAGAGAGAGAGAGAGAGAGAGAGAGAGAGAGAGAGAGAGAATTTGTGTGTATGGGTGGGTGTGTGTGTGTGTGTGTGTGTGTGTGTGCGCGCGTGCAGTTGCACACTCACACACATCAACATGTATGCCATTTGTTTCTTCCTCTAATCCTCTTTTCTCCGAGCCAGATGTTTCCTATCCACTTCATAGGTTCTTAAATGAGAGTCTCCCGTGTGCATCTGTGTGTGCACGTGGGTGTGTGTAGGCCTTTGCTTCAGGTCCCATCCCAGTTGCTTTGTGGCATGTCTAATTGCAGGTATTTTGGTGTCCCCAGAGATCAAGAGGGTCTGTCCCTTTTTCCCTATTTCTTTGTAGTGTAGTTAATTTCTCTGCACTCGCATGGTTTGCAAATAGTTTCATGGAAAGCTCTTGAGGTTTCAAGCATATATCCTTCTGCTCTCTCATTCCGTAGCGCCCATATTTGGCAGCCAAGGCGAAGGGCCTGATACAGTTAGAGATTAGGTGTTGTTGAACAGTCTGCAGCCGCCTTACTGTAGAGCATTACAGCTCTAGGTGGCAACTAATCAGCCTGTCGGCGTGTATTGACTTTCTCCCGTAAAGATTAAGCTACATAGGGATGTCGGACTGGGGGGGGGGGGGCTGGCTCATTACAGCACTGCTTAGCGATGCGGCAGAATGTCTTATCTCGGTGGATCTGCTTTTTTGCATTGACGAAAACCAAAAAGGAGCGACATCTCGTCGTCGAAAGGTCAACACGTCGATTCAAGCCCAAAACCATAACTAAGGAAAACCCTGAAAGAAAGTTGCATTTTAATGGCCACATGCCATTGAAGCTTTTAAAGCTTCACACCTGCCTGTGTTGCCTCCCTGGCCTTTGAAAAAACGAAGGACAAACACTTCTGTCTGCGAGTCCATCTGTTAGGGCTTCACAATGTTTGAGTGTATGGGTAGGAGTTTTGTGCTTTTCTGGCATATTTTTTTTATGTATGTGCATTTCATTACATTCAACTCTTCATACGAAGATAAAGATTAGTATGGGGTTGCATCAGTGTTTTAAGTTATTGGCAGAATAGCTGTATGTATCAGGTTACCAGGTCAAGGACACAGAAGAAAGACAACTGCGAGGTGAGCCGAGAGTGCAATCAATTTCGACAATGCGTCTTTCAAACTCACCTCAACGCTTTACCATATGAATTTTTTCCGTTGGTTCGAATCGTATACAATCCCAGTTGATCAAGTTTGTTAGCCTGCTTCAATGGTTGCAGCTACCTGTGTTTGTGGGCCAATGTGTTTCATATCTGCCATTGGAGAATAGTGAATCTTAACACGGGACAAAACCAACCTTTCCGACCTGTGAAGGCAATATTAAAAGAGAGCATAATGTAGGGCTGGGCGATAAAACGATAACGATGTATTGCGATAGACACGTAATCAATATCAATAGAAAATGCGTTCGATAGAAGGTTTCGATAATTTTTTTCCTCGTTGGAAGTTAACGGAGCAAAGAGTCTAGCTCCGCTTTGAACCAGAGGTTGCGAAGCAAGGTTGGTTGCATGAACAAAGGCACGCGTCCTCTGATACCTGTGGAGAGCAACGTATGGAGCGACACGCCAATGGCCAATCATGTAACAGTATCAAGTTTGGCTGCGCCATCTCGTCTCGCGTGTGTTTCATAACAGAAACAGTGCGATGTGAGAAACGAAAGATGAGTACCGCAACGAGCGAGGAAATTTTAATGTTTACATTTAACACTGCAAATGTTTTTAGAACACTTTTTGGTAGCACATGTTTTTGAGCACTTTATAATTGATAATTGTTAAGTTTTCATTGTGATGTTCATTTTCATTCAGACTTATGTTTATATTTATTTGAGTTTTCCATGGTTGTGTTGACATTCCTTTTCCCTGTCTGCCTACAATCAGGGGAAGGTTAAGTTTAAAATAAAACTGTTTACGTTTATATTTTTCTCCTGGTCCTTATTTTAAATAGGTCATAAAAATTATCAATAATTATCGATATCGACCAATATCAAACACTTATATCGTGATACAGTTTTCAGCCATATCACCCAGCCCTAGCATAATGGCTGCATGTTGCAATGTTGCAAGGTTGTCGCAAAAGCCTGTATTTCAACACAGCACGTGTCCTTAATCTCTGATGACATGTCATGGTCATTTTATGATCAATTTGTAACATTGCTCCTTTGAGGAAGCGCTGGTACGCATGAGCCAATAAAGAAGCGTACGGTCCAGGCTCCAGTCTGCAGTCTGGATGAGTCTCCATCAGGAGTGACGCACGCTCTGCAGGCCATTACCCGGTATTCATCTCCTCTGCTCCGGGGAGTGATCAAAGATTCAGGGGCAGGATTTCATTTCACCATATCTGTGGAAGTGGGAAAGAAATTGGGAACAAAATGACAAACAACATGCCTTTTAGACGTCCAGTTTTAGGATGAGCTGCGATGAGCTGCGGTATCTAGGTCAAACCACTGCTCTGTGGCCATGGAAGCGGGTTCTGCCGCCATGCCTCACTGCACCTGGAACACCATGGCAACCTGTCCCAAACACACAAACCCAAACACCGCCGCAACGAAACGATTATTGATCCGTGGCGTTACGCGTTGTCGTTATAACCGATTGATCAGTGCAGGGCGATACCCTGGAAGAGATGGCGATGGAGGCTTGTGTGCCACTTGTACCGTCGTTTGGTTTTTAATGCGTGACGCTGGTGTCTCCTGGTAACCTTGCGAACACACCGTGGATGAATCGTGGACATTCGCGACACACTTCACCTTGACACCGTAGATAATGCATTGACACTGTAGATCATGCATCAGGCATTTAGGTTTTATCATGACATTACCTCCTGGAGGATTGGCTGTAGCCACTCATGTATTATTGCTGTATTCTTAGTAGGTACGTGACACGCCCGGGCCATTGGAAGATCTGAGGGCAAACAGTGCTGTCTGTGAGTCCATCTGTTAGTGCTTACCAATGTGTGAGTGTATCTGAATCTGCATGCTGCTATTTACTCACCCTGTCAGTCGTCAGTTAAAGGCAATATTTAATGAGCTATTCTTGGCCAGTCCTAGTTATGTCATTGTTGAGATTAGGACAAAACAGTGGTGGTATATTTGTGCTTTTTGTTTTGCCCTATTTTCTTGAAGTAAGCATGTATGTATGAAGTGAAATATTGGCATGGGGTCGCACCAGGGTTTAAGTTGAGAGGGAGAATAAGTGGAAGAAGCACCAGCTAAAGCCAGTAAAGAACCGCTCGGTCCGGGTGCAAATGAGTCTCCATCAGGAGTGAAGCATGCTCTGCAGGCCATTACCCCGGATCCATCCCCTCTCCTCTGGGGAGTGATGAAAGATTTAGGGGCTGGGTTTTATTTCACCATATCTGTGGAAGCGGGAAGGAAATTGGGAACACAAAGACAAACAAGGTGCATCTCAACGTCTTATTTTAGGATCAGATGCACGGCGGTATCTAGGGTAAATCCACTGTCCTGTGTTCACCGGAACGGCTTTCTTCTGCAGCATGATCTATTGGTCCCCCCTGAACCTGTTGGAACACCATGGCAACCGGTCCCGGCCGCATCGATCCGCGTCGTTATTCACGGTCGTCATAACTAATTGATCAGCGCCCGGCGATACACTGGAAGAGACGGAGAGGATGGTGGAGTTCAGCTTTTGATGGCATTGGTTTATGCTGATGTATTCCGGCCTATCTATCCGGTGTGCCCTCGTTGATCAATTGTGGACGCTCGTGGGTGGTTCCTCTTAGTTCTGCTCCTGTCTGCACAACGCAAGACAAGCATCCGAACAGAATATAAAAACGGATATATTCCGTTTTTCTTGTCTAGGTAAACCACATCACCCTGCAACAGGCAGACACATATTTTCTATATTAAAAAGGGGCAGGATTCAATTGTTGTTATTTATTTAGCTCCTCAAATTGCCTTGCGTTTTTTTTATTGCTGCATTTACGTTCGGGCAAAACATTTGTAACTATAGTGTTTCTTCTCATATTATCTTGTTATGTGTTTTGTCACAAACGCATTACATTATTTCCGCCATCAAATCTGAAAATATTACAGTAAATGAAGTTAAACGAAATCGGCACATCAATGTTGCACAGGCAGCCATGCTTTGCGGTCCCACTGGTATAAGGCTCCGAGGGGGATTTGAGTGCGCGCCTTGTTTCAAGTCTTGCCTTTGGACTGCACCAACATGGCCTTTTCAGGCACTTCTGGTAATGCTCGGTCGATCCCACATAAGCACACGCGGGCTGACACGCCGAGAGCCGTACTAACTGAGTGGTTGGTTTTCCAGGCTAAGGAGCTAATGCTTTGATGAGATGAGGTGTCAATGGCTACATAGATGGTGTTTACGGTTTGGGATGCAAACAGGTCAAAGTGCCCGTAGAGTAAGTTCAAATCCCCATTTGTTTCCGCTCTCTTTCACTCTCTCTTCATTCCTCTCCCGCGATGGAGTGTGTGTGAGAGAACTCTCACTCACTCCGTCTCCTGTAATGGCTCTCTTTGGTGGTTCTATAATTAAAACCCCAGTGTATGGGGAGAGAGATAGGAAGCAATGGATGCATAGACAGGCAACTGAATCATTGACTGTCAGTGTAACATCGGAATTGTATGTGTGTGTGTGTGTGTGCGTGTGTGTGTGTGTGTGTGTGTGTGTGTGTGTCTCTATATGCTATTTTCTGTGTGTTTGAAAGTGCCTTTGTGTGCGTGCATGTGTGTATGTGTGTGTGCCTACGTTATTTTGGACCTGTTCCCCTTATTTATAGATGCATTTGCAAGTGTGTACGCAGCATGATGAAATGGGTTTAGGCGATTGCCCATGCTTGTAGTGCTGGCCGACAGATGCACATGTACACACATACACACGCACACACACACACGCACACACGCACGCACACACGCACACACACACACACACACACACACACACACAAACACTCATACACACACTTGAATACACCCCCACACGCACTGAATCAGAGCTGCAGTTCCAGACTGTGAAAATGCATAGCAGAGAAGTGGAGAGGCAACAGGATGAAACAATGACACAGATGACAGAGCGAGAGAGATGCCGTGGAGGGAGAGGGAGAGCGCCGCATAGTAAGTGGCTAAGACTCGCCTTAACCCGCTCCCGAGGAACAAAAAGGCAACAGAGAAAAGAAGAAGAAAGCGGAAGAGGGATGAGAAGAGTTGGAACCTTGGATGCCTTATAGTTTACCGCACAGACACGTTTCAGCTGACAAATCAGAAATGACTGGTCCCACAATATGGATGGCGTGTTTCTTCTGATCTGTTTGTGTGTGTGTGTGTGTGTGTGTGTGTGTGTGTGTGTGTGTGTGTGTGTGTGTGTGTGTGTGTGTGTGTGTGCTTGTAAGGCTTGTATGTGTGTGTGTGTGCGTAGGTGCCTGTGT
>NW_028178360.1:7500-10000 GCF_964030765.1 Micromesistius poutassou | reverse complement strand
CAGATGGCCCTGATCCAGGCTCCGGCGCGCTGACAGAGTTGTGGAGTGTGAAAAGGGAGAGATAGGGTGGCAGACAGGCGGCTGATGGAATCCTAACAGCTTGGGTTTCTGTGGCAAAGAAATTACGACGCAATGTTCTCTTCCGCTGGTGCTCTGCCTTTTGCTTTGCACTTTTCGTTCTTCGCCGCGCGGCTCCTCTCCTGACCCTCTCCTCCTCCTCGTCGTTGTTGTTGTTGTTGTTGTTGTTGTTGTTGTTGTTGTTGTCGTCGTCGTGGTTGCATGGGCATGACATTATCCGACTTTCTGTAAAGTCATCCTCCCTGCTGGGTGCCGCACACAATCAAGGAAAAGGATTCTGCAGCTTCATGGTGGATATGTAAATTACATCTCTCCTGTGGTCTCCCCTCTCTCCTGTTCTCTTCTCATCCCTCCCGCCTCCTCTCTCTCTCCATCACCCACCCCACATCCCTCCGGCTGATTGGCAGCTGGCAAGAAGAACCGTGGCTCAACAGGTAATGCCTCTGTTGCCATGTTACACCTGCCTTCTCTACCCACCCCCCCCCTTCCCCATCCCTCTATCTCTCTGACGTTATCTCTCTCTCTCTCTCTCTCTCTCCCCTTTAGCTGCTCTCAGATCAGCTAAAACGCCCACATTGATAACATTGTTACCACTAAAGTCAAAGTAGGAGCCGACTAAAACATTTATTCTTTAACTAAAGCCATATTTGTATATACTGTATATATTATATATAGATATAAATATATATATATATATATATATATATATATATATATAGCCAATGCTCCTCCTCCTTCTCCACATCCACTCCACTTCTTCCTCTTCTCGTCCTCTCTCTGTCCTTCCCTGACACCTCCTTTAAGATGTGTCTTTATTCGACTCTCTCTCGCTCTTTCTCTCTCCCGCATTTCTCCTCTTTTTGGCATCTGATGAGTGATGATGACAGAGATAGGGATTGACACCTAAAGGAAAGAATATATATTTTAAATCTCTCTCTCTCTCTCTCATTTCTAATGTCTGGGTCGCACTTTTTCCCCCTGAGGCTGGTTTCTGCACTCAGTTGCTGTGTGTGTGTGTGTGTGTGTGTGTGTGTGTGTGTGTGTGTGTGTGTGTGTGTGTGTGTGTGTGTGTGTGTGTGTGTGTGTGTGGGAGTTCTTGGCATGTTGATGTGTTGTGTATTTGTGTGTGTGTGTTGGGAGTTCTTGGCATGTTGATGTGTTGTGTATTTGTGTGTGTGTGTGTGTGTGTGTGTGTGTGTGTGTGTGTGTGTGTGTGTGTGTCTATCTATATACATGTGTCTATATTTGTGGGTTATGTGTTGAGTGTGTGTATATGTTGGGGTCCTGATGTGTGCATGTGTGTGCATGTGTGTGTGTGTGCGTGTGCGTGTGTTGATGTGTTGTGCGTTCCCTTGGCATGCCATGACTTGTGGTTCTCTGCTTACACTCCAAGGCGAGTTTACACTGTGGGACTCTGACACTTAGCTGTCAGCCCACAGCATTAATGAGGGTGGTGACACACACACACACCCACACACACACACACACACACACACACACACCGAGACCACACTGAGGCGCCAGCACCCTAAACATGCACACATCCCCGGGGAGAGACCGACCGATGCATCTGCTCCCCGCCTCAGCCACTTCCTGTATGCAAATACTGCAGAATAAGCGTTCTAATATGCCCTCTTTATGCAGAACTCGAGAGGAAATGCATCCCCGTACTTCTCTGCCTCTTTTGGTGTCATTACGCCTCTGCCCCTCTGCCCGTTCTGTCACTCACCCCGTCTCCCGCCCTCCCTAGAACCACCTCCTCCTCCTCCTCCTCCTCCTCCTCCTCCTCCACCCCCCTCTTCCGGGCTGCTCTGTGCTGTTGCCGTGGCACCCGTGTCTCCTCGGTGTGGTATGTGCTGCCGGGCTGTGAAGTGAACCCCCAGGACTCAGGGCTGACAACTCTTTTAATACATAATACACACTGGGGCTTATACCCTCTCCCCCCACCCCACCCGCAGGGCGGAGGTGGGGGAGGTGGTGGAGGGGGGGGGGCTGGTGGTGGTGGTGGGGGGTTGAGATGGGAACACGGTGAGCGCGTGCATGTGCCTATGTGTGTTTATGGAACCGTTGGCCCCTTCAGCCAATCACACTGATCTCTGACTCTCTCTTTGGTGGATTTGTCCGAAGGGCTTTATTTGAACTGATCTCTGTCAAAGGGAGATCATAAACACACACACACACACTCACGCACGTACGTGTGCGTACACGTACACACAGACACACACACACACACACACACACGCAGGCAGGCAGGCACAGCGGGCAGAGTGATTGACGGGTTTAATAGGGGAACAAGCTGTAATCTGAGAGAATCCATTCAAAGAGGGATTACACTCTAATCTGTAGATGGAATAGCCTCTCATCTCTCTGGCTCTCTCCCTGTCCCCCTCCCTCCATCTCTTCTTCTGTGCCTCTCTCCATC
>NW_028178360.1:0-5000 GCF_964030765.1 Micromesistius poutassou | reverse complement strand
GCATGTACCCGTTTAATTCTGCGGTCCCGGGGACTTTGGTGGGCACCTGCTCTGGGGATGGGTTCACACACACACATCCCAAACACTACATTATTATCGCAGTCGGAGGGGGGGGGGGGGGGGGCGGGGGGGGGGGGTTGGGGGAAGGGCTGCGCTTGTTTTGTCAAGTAGATCTAATACCACTGCAGTGGCAGCCCGCAGCCACTCGCATGGGTAGCCTAGGTTGCAAATCTGTAACCTAGGTTACAAATCTGTAGCCTAGGTTACGCGCGGGCGGAGCTCGTCAATGTTCGGAAATGCGGCGTTGACATTCGCCAGAGAGGAGCTAAGTGGCTCACTGATGTGTTCTCTTCGGGGTGCTTGAAGGTTAAAAACGTGGGGTGTTATGGTGTTATGCATGGGTTCTTTTTGAGTTTCTTTCTGGCTTCCATTTTGTCACTGGTTCCGTTAGTTAGTGATCTTCCTCCTCCACGTAGGAGTGGTAGCATAGCATCACATGACCCACTCTGTGAATGGGTGGGTGGGTGCGGTTGTGTGGGTGTGGGTGTGTGTGGGTTGGCGGGTCGACGTGGGTCGACGTGCATGCATTAGATTGTAGAGGGCTATGTGTGTGGGTGTGGGTGTGTATGTATGTGAGAGTGTGTGTGTGTGTGTGTGTGTGTGGATCTGTGTGTCGGTGTGTGTATATATTTGTGTGGGTGAGTGTGTTTGCGTACGCCTCTGTATGTGTGTGTGTGTGTGCGTGTGTTCGGGCATGGCGTGTGTGGGTGCATGTATCTGTGTGTGTGCATGTATGTGTGTGTGTGGTGTGTGTGTGTGTGTGTGTGTGTGTGTGTGTCTGGATGCGTGCACGGCATGCTTGTGTGCGTCTTCGATTGCATGACAGTGGGATATGAGTTTTGCGCTGTCGCGTTTCGATTAAAAGAGAGAACGGTGTCAGTTAGCGAGGGAGGGCAGGAGAAGGGGCGGCAGAACGGGGCGGGCTGTGACTCAATTACCAACCTTATCCTCCTCTTCCTTCAAAGAGGAGATCAAACAGTCTCCTTCTCTCCTTCCACCTTAAGCTCCATCCCGCTCCCTATTTCCTGGTGCTTCAGTGAGGCAGCGGTCGCAGATGTAACCAACATCTGTCTGTCATGCCCGTCTCACGTACAGCCCTCTCCCTAACCCTTCTTTTATAATTGGTATGAATCATATCCATTTCATTCCAATTTACCAAATGCGTTTTTTTTTTCATTAACTTGGAAACCTTTTTAATTACTTTTGGTAAATGAAATTAAAGCTTTGATTATGATGTGTGGGGCTGACGACTATGTGTGCGGCCTATATTAATCAACTTCCCTCCCTTCCTCTCTCTGCTCGCTGATTCTTTCCGTATCACTGTCTTTCGTTCTCTGTCTCTCTCTCTCTCCCTCTCTTTTCACTCTAATGGCTAATGTCTCTCCACTGTCTCTCTGTTTCAGAATCCGACACAGAGCTTGTGTCTCCGGCGATCGTGATTGGACCGAGGAACACAACGGTAGTGGCTGGGAGGGAGGTCACACTGGAGTGCATCGCCAACGGCAGGTATGACAGCACGCGCCTGCAAGCAAGACCACGCGCACAAACACACACGTACGCACGCACACGCTCGCACACGCGCACGCGCACGCGCACACACACACACATACAAACACACACACATACAAACACACTCACACACACACTCACACACACACACACACACAGAAACACACACACACACACACACACACACACACACACACATTCAACCCAGACAGGACATGTGGGCGTCACTTGACGTGCTGGAGCGTAAATTCAATTAAATGTACAACATGAAAAAATTACCAATTAAAGTCTACAAATTAAGAAAAAATGTATCACACAGTACACAATGAGAGTAGTTGAGATGTAAACCAAGAATTGACAGATAAAGTGAACGTTGAGCGTAGATGCAACATATCACCATTGCTCATTATGAACAGTGTCTGGAGTGTCAACCATATGCCACTGCTCCCCAACGCCCGAAACCCTGCCACAAGATCCAGTTATTACGAGACATTTGCAAGATCATGTTCTGACACTCCCCCCCCCCCCCCCCCCTACATGCACACATGTGTGCAGACTAGTGAGAGACTCAACAGCTGCTTTACAGGGTGCTGGGGTTCCACTTTTGACAGACGCTCAACTCCAATTAGTTTTTGCCTCGACCCCGTTCACCCCATCCTGTCCAATCACCCACTGGGTTCAACATGGGGACGGAGACAGCCAATCACACCAGATCTACCCCTGTTTCTCCCTCTCTCTCTCTCTCTCTCTCTCTCTCTCTCTCTCTCTCTCTCTCTCTCTCTCTCGTGCTCTCCCTCGCTCTTTCTCTCTCTCTACTTTCTGTCTCTGTCTCAGACAGTAGGAATACATATCCTCATAGGAGTCCTTCCTCATGTTTTAGTTGAGTTAGAGAGCTAAAAGTTTGGTCGGTTAGACTACAGGATAAATACACACATTTGAACGTTGTATACCATTGTTTGTAACGGTTGGGTTGATCTTGTTCTTCTCTGTAATGCAGGCTTAAGAGTATACACACAGTTAACAATGACCATTTCGCTATTCAGCACCAAATTGTATTGCTGTTTTCCATTTATTTGTAAATCTACCACCTGGGCTGAGATTCCTTTGTTGTCTATTTAATATAACAGTTTTTTTGTTGGCTGTGAATAATGTGCCTTTTCAGTACGTTATATTGCTAGAGTGCTGCATTGACAACGGACCAAATGGAAGCCCTGGGCTTTATTTCAACGTGTGTGTTTGTGTTCATCCTGTTGCCGTGCATTTCTATGCGTTTATTTTTCTTAATGCGATGCTATGCTTCCAGTAAAGTCTAGCTTTTCCCGACAATCAGCAATCCGCCGTGAGTGAGCGCATCTCTCTCACGCTGAGTAGAACCGACTGGCTCTAATGTACAGACGGGCATCTGTCATTCCTCCACTCATTGGCTCAGAAACACACGATAGATTTCATTTGCTGTAATACGTCACGGTCTTTAGCTCTTCTTCTTTTGTTCCATCCTGTCTCCATTTCATTTCAACTTCTCTCCCCCCCTGCTCCCGCAGACACTATTCCCTTCCCTCCCTCTCTTCTCTTCTCTCTAGTTGTCATCTCCCCTCCCTCCACCTTCCCTCTCATCCCCCCCCCCCCCCCCCCCCTCCAAAACCTGTCCATCCTTATTCTTTATTTTTTCCCTTTTTCCTTCACTTAGTCTCTCTTTCGCTACCTTTTGCCGTTTTGACTTCCTTCCCTACTTTATACCCCCGTGCCCTGCAGACCCGTGGAGCGGCTGGTGTTGTCATGGCGACGTGAGGGGCGGTGGCTGGCGGGCGGCCGGCGCCTGGTGATCCCCGCCCCCGTGCCGGCAGACTCCGGGGTGTACGTGTGTGAGGCTCTGCTGACCAACAGCACTCTGAGGACGGCCGAGGCCCGGGCCCACCTCACCGTGATGGGTAGGACGCACAGGGGGGGGGAGACACACACACACACACATGCGCGTGTGCGCACGTGCACACGCTCAGGCACGCATGCACGCACGCACATGAGCACACGTGATGTACACGCGTGCATATGTATACACTCACTCGCTCGCAGGCACGCACGCATGCACACACACATACGTACACTCACACCCGCACGCACGCACGCATGCACATGAACACACGCTCACAAGCAAACATGCACACGCTCTCTCACACACACACACACACACATGCATATGTACACACTCAGACACACACACACACGTACATACACTCACACTCAGACACATGCTCACACACAAACACACATGTACACATGCTCACACACATACACCCACTCTATACACAGAGCACAAATAAACACACACACATATATATATATATATATATATATACAAATATACAGACACAGTACACAGGCACACAAACACACACACACACACACACATACACATACAGTACACAGTCCCCCCGCCCCCCACACACACACACACACACACACACACCCATACACACAACACACAAATAAATAAAAACACAAATAGACTTAAATGCGCTCGCCAGCATGGGTGCTCCCAATCTCACAGAAACACACACACGCGCACACACGCACACACACACACACTGATAAAAAGACACGGTGATAAAAATGATTATCCATGATTATCCTGATTGAGGCAGCTTCCACTGCTTTTCAGCACTCTGCCCTCAGTGGTGTCCCTGCCCGGAGCCCTTATCTATCTCTGCTCCTCTGGTGGGGCTCCAGGCTCCCATTGAGCCTGTTTATCCACCTCCCTCCCCCCCCCCCCCCCCCCCTATCTTGCACTCCTCCCTTCGGGCCTCCATTACTCCCTGCTGCCCCCTATAGCACTGATGGCTGGAGCCACGCACACACACATACATACACACACACACAAACACACACACAAACACATAGATATCCTGTAAGCTGTGCCTACACACAATCACACATACACTATGACTATGCATGCACACACACACACATACACACCAATGTCCATAAAGAGCACACACACACACACACACACACACACACACACACACACACAGGCATGCAAATGTAAACAACACACATCTAAACAATAAATGAACACAGACTCACTACTAATATCACACACACACACACACACACACACACACACACGCACGCACGCAATCACAGATGGAACACGTGTGTGTATGTGTGTCGTGTGTGTGTGTGTGTGCGTAGTGTGTGCGTGTGCGTGTGTGTGTGTTGGCCAGATAAGGGCACTAAGCAGGGGAACCCTCAGCCTTATGAAACAGGAGCTCAGTAGTCCCCGTGCGGCGCTAGCCGGCGTGGGCGCCCCCGCCGCCGCCGCCGCCACCGCCGCGCCCTGATTGATTGGGGCGAAAACTTTTCTCCTCCCGGGTTTGTCAGCGGGCTTTCTCATCTGCAGGGATTGCCGGAGCCGAAGGGAGTGAAGTACTCAC
>NW_028178361.1:0-8210 GCF_964030765.1 Micromesistius poutassou | reverse complement strand
CTTGTAGCTGTGTGTGTGTGTGTGTGTGTGTGTGTGTGTTGTCTCTGTGTTGTCTTGCTGTCAGTGTGGTGTCGGGTTAAGGAAACTGCTGTCTCTGGTTAATGGAAGTTCAGCCAGGGCTAACACAGACTGGCAGCTCAGTCAGCCTCACACACACACACACACACACACACACACATGCCCACACACACTTGCGCACATACACACACACAAATGCGCGCACACACACACACACACACATGTGCACACACGCACACACAAATACACAAACACACGCAAACAGACACACACACACAAACACAAGCACACACACACACACACACTCACACTCACAACCACACACACACACACGCACACGCGCGCGCACACACACACACACACACACACACACACACACACACACACACACACACACACATAATCTCAAAACTGTGCACAAATGTTTGATGTAACCTTGGCACAGCAGGAACAATCCAGATAATCTGACATCAGCTTTGACGTGTGCGGTTCCTCTGTTATCTGGGAGGGAGACGACTGAGAACAGCCACTGAAGACAACAAGGTCCTGGGACGCTGGCACGGACGCACACGCCCTGACGACAGGACGCACATGCCCCACAACAGGACGCACACACACCCCACGACAACAGGCCGCACGTCGCCTGGGAGAGGGACGTATCAGCGCGGCTGATTGATGTCTTTTAATATGTTGATTACTACACACCTGAAACGTATACGGGCTCCAGTCATAAATGATGTAATCGTATACTTAACGCCCTGATTTACCGACGCATAAAAGGCCCATCTCAGCTGACTGGGCGTAGATTTAGGGAGTTTAGGTTGATGGTGACAAGCTGTCTCCGTCGTAAAGCCGACGCGGCTCCTGTCTCTCAGGGCTGCGTCAGTCAGGGGGCCGGGGGGGGCTAGGGGGGCCAGGGGGGGCCAGGGTGGGACGGGTGGGCTGTTCACCGCTGAGCTCTGAGCTGCAGGACCCTGGGAAACAGAGAAGAGCATCTCTCCTCCTACAGACACTGGCCTAATGAGAAAATACTCTTAATCCAGCTCAAACCCAGCACATACACACAGCCACACACACACACACACACACACATACACAACGCAAATCACACACACAGGGATGCATACACACACACAAACACACATTCTCTCTTACATAGACACACAAGCACACAGACACACACACACACATACAAAAACACACACTCTCTTACGTGCACACACATGAACACACAGATACACACACACAGACACAAACACACACTCTCTCTCTTACGTACACACACATGGACACACAGAGACACACACACACACACACACACACACAGAAACACACATACACACACACAAACAGAGGTGGTGTTTTTTGCTGCTGAGTGGGTTCTCGCTGAAAGCATATTGCGAGAGAAGCAGTTTAAGGGGTGGCAATTATAGTTTTGGACAACGTCATTGATTTAAACTCCTGATTAGAGGCAGGGTGACAGAGGTGCTCTATACAATGCCTGGCAGGACGGGGGGGGCGCCTTCAAAGCCTCTTACATCTAACTGTATAGGATGCACACACACACACACACACACACACACACACACACACACACACACACACACACAGGTCACCGATTCACACCCATATTCATACTCTCATGGTCTCTTCGCTATCTGCTGGTAAAGACTGGGGATCCCCCTCTTCAACCCTGCTTTCCTCTACCTCTCTCTCTCTCTTTATCCCTCAATGTCTCCCCTACCTCCTCCCTCTCTCTTTCTCTCTCTCTCTCTCTCTATCCCTATTCCCTGGTCCTTCTCTCTCTCTCTCCCTATCCCGCGGTCTCTCTCCCTCTACCCCCTACCCCCCCTCTCTCTCTTTCTCTCTCACTCTCTCTCTCTCTCTCTTTCTCTCTCTCTCTCTCTCTCTCTCTCTCTCTCTCTCTCTCTCTCTCTCTCTCTCTCTCTCTCTCTCTCTCCCACTATCTCTCTGTCTGTTTCAGCAGACCTCCCTTCCTCCCTTTGCTCGACACACCTGACTGAAATATTGATGTGGCGCGGGCAACGCCGCTCATACTTAAGTGGTTGTTTTTGTTTCAAAGCACAAACGGCAGTTACACACGCGTGCATGGTCACACACACACACACACACACACACACGCACACACACGCACACTCACACACACACATACACACACACACACACACACACACACACATGCATACACAACACACAGGTCTATACACACACCCACGCATACACAACACGCATGCATGTGCACACACTCAGCTGAAGGCAGGCCTGACTACACATCCAGTTCCACATGCATACGTACACACCATTAAACATCTGGCCCATGGTACTATTATGAACCTCATGATTATGACACTGTGTTATTGTACTAGTAACAGCAGCAGTATCAGTATTAGGACTATATTGACATCATGATATAATATTCATAGTAATAGTGTTGTTGTGGTGGACCTCATTGTCTCCAGAACACCCCTTCTATCTCCACCATCAGCAAGGGACAGCTGATGATTAGGGAGCGCAACATGAGGCCTTCCATTATTCCTGGATGTTAACGTGTGGAACTCCGCAGAGTGGAACGTTGTCTGGGTCCCGGCGGTACGGCGGTACGGCGCTCCGCTCTGCCCGCGGAGAAAACACACACAGCCCCACTGTTCCTCGCCGTTTAGCATATCCTATTAATATTAGATGAGAATCATTTGTATCTGAGCGACCATTGACCTTAGTCTGTGGAGGCCTGCAGAGTACATGTGTAGTGTGTGTATGTGTGTGTGTGTGTGTGTGTGATGGAGAGAGAGGGAGAGAGGGGGGAAAAGGGGGGAAAATGAAAATAACAGTTGTTGATTTTTGCCCTGACTATTAATTTTCCATAAATTCTAATGGAACGTCATCTGTTAACCATACTGCTACCACACACACACACACACACACACACACACAAGCACACGTACACAGCATGTACAAATGCAGTAAAGTCAGCCAGGGTCCTGTAGATTATGTTAACGTGTGCGTGTGTGTGTGTGTGTGTGTGTGTGTGTGTGTCCTCCCTGCCCCTGTATTGTTGCCTTCATTGTTTTTTTCCCACAAAAAGTCAGGGCCTGACAAGGTGCTGCGTACTGTAAAAATTATGCCTTGTTTATACGTATTTATTTCCCCATGACAGTTTAATTATTTCTGGCCCCCGTTGGAGAGAATGACACAGAACACCTCCCTGCGTTCACACAGATTCTAATTAGGAATGCTTGGAAATTAAAACAGAGTTGTTTCGGAATGCTGTCATATTTTCCGGGAGCCCGCCTTGGAATTATGTCTCAATCAGCAGCGGCGGAAATAATTACTTGTATACCTCCTAACTGCCCACATTTACAAAATGGCAACGCAATTTACTGCCATCATGGCCTGGAAGCAATCATTGGGCCAACTATAAATTCACAGGGAGGCAGTTTGTGAAGCATTGAGAAGAAGCCGGTAGCATTAATACACAGAGAGAGAAGAAGAGTTATCCTCCCCTCCAGTCTCTTCTCCCTCTTTTAGTATCTTATTGTCTGGGTTTGTACCCCAGAATTCTCTGTCGCGTCCCTCTTTGTTGGCACTCACCTTAACTCTGCCCCACCTCCTGTTTGCTTCTGTTCCTCAGTTTCTGTCTCCAAAAGTGCAAAAGTGGTTAAGTGAACACACATACAAATACACATGTACACAAACATACACACACACTTACATTTGCACACTTCTGAAATGGAGGCAGCCCCACGATTAAATGATGATTCTCACACACACCATTAAACACACTGATGGCAGCCACAGCCACTCAAACGCACGCGCGCACACACACACACACACACACACACACACACACACACACACACACAACCACACACACAACCACACACACACACACACACACACACACACAACCACACACAACAGCAACTCAAACCCAGAAACACAAACACACAGCCACTTAAACGCTCACATATATTTCCTTTGAAGTAATTATTCACACACATCATTAGACAAAACAAACACACATTGACACACACACACACACACACAAACACACAGAGTTATATGGACAAGTGGTTGAATTTGTAACATGTTTGTTCCATAAAATCTCTTATATAACTAAAACAAACAAGTACTGACACACACACACACACACACACACACACATACACATGCACACAAACACACACATAGATTGACACACATTGATTGATTTTTAACATGTTTGTACCATAAAATCTCTTATTAACATAAAACAATGCCATTGTACTTTACATTCCATTATTTTGCAGTTTATTGGTGAAAACCCGTTCATGTCATGTATGCAAATGTCACTTTTTGGTTCCTTCACAAATCAAATCCTTCTTTCATGTCCTTTATCATTGAAATCCAAATGTACTATGTATTGAGGATAGTGTATACTATAATGTAGTGTTTAGTGTTTAGTGTTGTGATGTTGGACCAGCAGCCCCTATAAGAGACTATGAACACGCAATAGAATCTCGGTACAAACAGTGACTGCAGACGCAAGTTATTTTGAGTACATGTAGAAGTGATTCATTTGAAGTGTGCTTATGGAATAACAAATCAAAACACACACTGACCTACTCACTTCATAGAGGGCGTGTAACGCATGCACACACTCATACGACACACATATATACAAACAGACACACACTCACACAAACACACACACAATCACAAACACTCACAATAGCAGTGTCACAGAACGATTTTGCGTTACATATAAGCATTGTTAATGTGAGCAGGGTTTTTTTTGGACACAAACTTGTTAATAGTCAGTTTAAAGCCACCGACTGAGATTTGCAGGCAGATAATCGCTGTGATCACAGGGCACTGAGCTCTTTACTACAATGACCTTAACACTGACAATCCCGACCATCTGAGGTGCCAGTGGCCTTTAGCGAAGTGCTCTGCATCGTGTAGGCAGTGTCAACACAGCTCTGACATGGACAGGTTCCTGGGCAACGTCACAGCAGACAGACAGACAGACAACCGTCCAGATGGAAAGGATCTGTGGTGGCGTTCACTGCGCTTATCACATAACATAGTGACATAAAATAATCTTTAACATACCATGGGCTTCACTCCCTTTTAGGAAAGCAGGAGACGGTTATGGATTAAATTCTTTAAATGGAGTCGTAATCAAATGAGTTGTATGCACCTAGATTGTCTTTGGATACACCAAGGTTTTCTGTTAGATACCTGTAGTCTATACAAGAGTTGGACAAGTGGAAATGGCTTACCAACACCCATTCATTTAGGAATATTAGGAGGATCTTTCGACGTTAGTGCATTTAAAGATTATCCAATCTACACAACTAGAGAAAGTTTGATGTCCATATCTCATATTTTCCCAAAGTTATTGGAAACTTGAACTAGGACATAATTCTTTGGTCCACACAAGTCATCAACGTGTTTGTTTAAAAGTTGTACAGAACTAGCGATAGACAAAATTATAATAAATACATTTGAATAATAAAATGTAATTTCCAAACATTAGCTATGTTACATTCACAAAAGAAAGACAAACACAACAAAAGACAAAGACAAACAACAGAATCACCTCTGGAAGAAATGTTTCATCATGACATTATCAGGCTTTACAAGGAACAATACAATACAAAGCCGTTTATAATAAATGTTATTATAAATTACTCTCTCTTTTAAAGCCCAAATGAAGTTTGATCCAACACTGGGCATGGAACCCTCCATCACTGTTCCACCAGCTGCATCTTACATCCTTCCTCCTCTGTTTTCAGTTTACCTTCTCCCACAAACCCTTTATTTTCTTATTGCATGTAATCCCTTAACTGCTGAGTTCTGTCTCTCTCCATCTTTCTCCTTCCCTCCCCTTTTTCTCTCTTCCTCTCCCTATCTCTACTCTCTATTTCTCTCTCTCTCGATCTCTCTCTCCTTTTTCCTCCTTCACCCTCCGTTTTTTCCCTCTTCTGGCCCTCTTTCTCTCACTCTCTCCCTGTCTCTGCCTCCCTCTCCCCTCCCTGTCCTTTGCCCTCCCTTCTCTCCCTATTCATCCCTCTCTGTCTCTTTCTCCTTCTATCCTCCCTATCCCATTCCTCTCCCTTACCCTCTGTTCTCTCCCTCTCCCTACCCCTCCCTCCCCCTCTCTCTCTCTCTCTCTCTCTCTCTCTCTCTCTCTCTCTCTCTGTCTCTCTCCCTCCCCCTCCCTGTCTCTCCCTCCCTCATGTCTTTGTCTGGTTCCGTGGGGACTTGGTTCCAGGGCCAGGCAGGGGGTCTGTAGTCAAATTGGCCCCTTCCACATTGTGTTGTACCTGCTGATAGAGCTATCAGACGACTTAGCCCCCCTGTCCGTCAGCCCTGCTGGCCCGGGTGTGTGTGTGTGTGTGTGTGTGTGTGTGTGTGTGTGTGTGTGTGTGTGGGTGCGTGTGTGTGTGTGTACGTGCTGGTGTGTGTGTGTGTGTGTGTGTGTGTGTGTGTGTGTGTGTGTGTGTGTGTGTGTGTGTGTGTGCATGCTTGCTTGTGTGTGTCTGTGTGTGCCTGTGTGTGTCTGTTGTACAGGACAACCATAGAGAACGAGATTAAAGAGGGAGAAAACAGGAAGAGAGGACAATTTGAAAGTGTTGCACTGAGGACAAAAGACAAACAGTTTTGCCATCGTTCATCATCGTTGTATTTCTGTCTTGTAATCTGACTGGTATTTATCAGTGTTCTATATAAATATCAATGCCACACTGCAAGGTGTAGGGATTTATAGACTGACATAACATACTCACTGGCAGGAATTCCATTTCAATCGGTGGTTGGCTGAAAACTGACCAGAGGCCAGAGCTCCCTCTGTTGGTCACTAATGAATTACACTGAATCTCTCCCTCTTTATACCACACACTCTCACACTGCCTTTCTCTCTTACCTCAAATGTTTATCTACTCTGTTTGATGATCTTTTGGGTTTTATCTTGTTATAATTATTTTTTAAATCTTGGTATTTTTGAGTCTATGTTGTGCTTCATTTTGTATTTTGAACTGCATATTTAACTGGCCATTTGTGTATGTGTGTGGGCGTGTGTGTCTGTGTGTGCGCGCGTCTGTGTTTGTGGGTGTGTCCAAGTGGTTTAAGGTCAGCTACTTAGTTAACCACCACTTGAATTGATTACACTTTTTTGACAAAGAAACATACACAAACACACACACACACACACACACACACACACACACACACAGAAACACACACGCACACACACAAGGACAGACACACTGCCCGGACACACACACATGGACACACACGCTGCCGGACAGACCCTGTGCCCTGGCTGAACTGGCTGTGGCCTATTGAGTGTGATTGATGTTGGGGAGACCTGTGACAGATAATTCTTCTACAGATGTCAACAGTCTGCCAGGACAGGGTCAAAACACACACACACACACACACACACACATAGAGCACACACGTGCATGCACGCATACACACACATGCACACACATCCACACACACATAGCACACAAGCACGCATGCACACACACACACACACACACACACACACACACACACACACACACACACACACAGTTACAGTCAAAAACAAAACCATATCCTTTCTGCATTCCCAAGCCACATTGTTTGGCATTTATAATTTTGTCAATTTATTTTTCCACATATTTGATACATGAGTTTTTTTCTATTCTCGATGTCTATGTCTCTCGCTCACTTTTCTTTCTCACTCTCACTCTCACTCTCTCTCTCTTGTTCTCACTCTGTCACACAACACACAATCTCTCTCAAACACACACACACACACACGCACACACACATACACACGCACACACACACATTAATGCAGTCACAGACACAAAAACACACACACACACACACACACACACACACACACACACAAACACACACCCACACACACACACACACACACATACACACACACACACACACACACACACACACACACACACACACACACACACACAGCAACAGAAACAGTAACACATACACACACACACTGTCTTCCCCCGAAGCTCTTTAACTGAGCGGGCGAGTGTGGCAGTTTGCGGTGAAAGAGAGTGAGAGTACGGCGACCCTAGAGGGGTCACTGTAAACATTCACTGAGACCCAATCAATACCCAGTAACACGGGAGAGGGGGCAACTGGGGGGACTGGGGGACTGG
>NW_028178362.1:0-9014 GCF_964030765.1 Micromesistius poutassou | reverse complement strand
GGGAGGGAGAGAGAGAGAGAGGGAGAGGGAGAGCGAGGGAGAGAGTGAGAGAGAGATAGAGAGAAATTGCAAGAGGGAGAAAGAAAAAGTCGTTTGCTTCATAAATAAATCTCTCACAATCTCGCTGAATCTTTAACTGTCTGGAGATTTATCACTAAACTTTATTATTAAAAACACACTATCCATCTCTCTCTCTCTCTCTCTCTCTCTCTCTCACACACACACACACACACACACACACACACACCACACACACACACACACACACACACACACACACACACACACACATATACACACACACATAAACACAGTGCACATTATCAAAATGAATCAGTAAGTTTGGACTAAAGGAAGAAGACGACCTACGGCCATCTTTATTTAATCCCCTCACTAACAGCTGCTGTTAATCAGCTGTTAATCTGAGACCAGGGAGGAATTTGGTGTGCATGTGTGTGTGTTACCCTTCTCGTTTTTCAACCGTCTCTCTCCAACCCTTCAGACATAAACCTTTTCCTCCCCCTCACTTTGTCTCCCCTTCCCTCTGTCTCTCTCTCTCTCTCCTCGTTTCTCTGTCGCTTCCTCTCTCTCTCTCTGTCTCTCCCTCCCCCTTTGTCTCTCTCTCCCCTTTCTTCTCCCCATCTCTCTCTCCCTCCCTCTCTTTCTCTCTCTCTCCCCTTTCCTCTCCCCATCTCTCACTCTCTCTCTCCCCATCTCTCTCTCTCTCTGTATCTCTCTGTCTCTCTTTCTCTCTCTCTCTCTCTGTGTCTCTGTCTCTCCCTCCCCCTCTCTTTGTCTCTCTCTCCCCTTTCCTCTCCCATCTCTGTCTCTCTCTCCCCATCTCTCTTTCTCTCTCTCTCTCTGTCTCTGTCTCTCCCTCCCCCTCTCTTTCTCTCTCTCTCCCCTTTCCTCTCCCATCTCTCTCTCTCTCCCCCATCTCTCTCTCTCTCTGTATCTCTCTGTCTCTCCCTCCCCCTCTCTTTGTCTCTCTCTCCCCATCTCTCTCTCTCTCTGTATCTCTCTGTCTCTCCCTCCCCCTCTCTTTGTCTCTCTCTCCCCTTTCCTCTCCCCATCTCTCTCTCTCTCCCCATCTCTCTTTCTCTCTCTCTCTCTGTGTCTCTGTCTCTCCCTCCCCCTCTCTTTCTCTCCCCTTTCCTCTCCCCATCTCTCACTCTCTCTCTCCCCCCATCTCTCTCTCTCTCTGTATCTCTCTGTCTCTCCCTCCCCCTCTCTTTGTCTCTCTCTCCCCTTTCCTCTCCCATCTCTCTCTCTCTCTCTCTCTCTCTCTCCCTCTCTCTCTCTCTCCCTAATCCCTATCTCTTGAAACCAACAGCCGTTTCCTTCATTCCTTGTCCTTAATCTTGGCTCTCCATCCCAGTGCTCAACATCTTTGTCTTCAGCCGTTGGTTCATCTGTCTTCCTCGCTTAGAACATCCCTCCTGAATCCCCTCCACTCCATCCCTCTCCATCCACCTATCAACCCATCTATCAACCCACCTATCAACCCATCTATCAACCCACCTATCAACCCATCTATCAACCCACCTATCAACCCATCTATCAACCCACCTATCAACCCACCTATCAACCCACCTATCAACCCATCTATCTATCCATCCATCCATCAATCCCTGCGTCTATTCGTCCATCCATCCATCCATTCATACATACATCTATCCGTTTGTCCGTCTGTCCATCAGTCCATCCACCCGTCTGTCCGTCTATCCATCCTCCTGGCACTTGAATACTGTGGAAGCTCTTCAGCAGCTCATATGAATGCTGACATTTCCCCAGCAGAGTCTTAGCTGAACCGCAGACTTAACCCCCTCACAAGCTACACGACCAAAGCCCTGTCTGTGTGTGTTCGGTTGTGTGTGTATGTGTGCATGCGTGTGCTTGTGTGTGCGTGTGGCTGTGTGTGCATGCGTGTGTGTGTGTGTATGTGTGTGTGTGTGTGTGGTGAAAGTGTATGTAACTAGGCCAACCTGTGTGGAAAGAAGTGCTAATTTCTCTGTGTGCATCAGTAACTATATTCAGTGATGTCATGAAACAAGGTAAGTTATGTGTGTGTGTGTGTGTATGTGTGTGTGTGTGTGTGTGTGTGTGTGTGTGTGTGTGTGTGTGTGTGTGTGTGTGTGCATGTGCATGTACGCAGAAATGCCGGTTTTGTCTGTGGCTACATGTGCATAAATGTGTGTATGGTTGTTATGTGTCAGGAGAGATGTATGTACACACACACACACACACACACACACTGCTGGAGGTGGCCTTTAAGAGGAATCTTGAAAATTGCCTGATATTGACAGGTGTTTTCTTATAGTTTTCGCTTTCTGTCGGACGATGGCCCTGCTGGCTACGAGGCGTGTGGGAACACGAGATCCCTCAGGTGCCACTGACCTTTCTGTGACTGACTTAATGTCGTACATGTGGTAGAATATTGCCAAGGACTGAGGAATCTATATCTCTGCAACGTGTCCGTGTGTGTTACTACAAGCTACACCACACCCAACCAAAGCCCTGTCTGTCTGTCTGTCTGTCTGTCTGTCTGTCTGTCTGGGAGGACGGGAGGCGTCCGGTGGAGTGGGCCGCTCGCTGGACCCCCCCCCCCCCCTCCCCTCCCCCCCTCCTCCCACCCCGTGAGACATGGACATGGGGGGGGGGCTGGGAGCAGGCTATGGCCTGTGGCTTTTCGGTGTGTGTGTGTGTGTGTGTATGTGTGTGTGTGTGTGTATATGTATATGTATGTATGTGTGTGTGTGTGTGTGTGTGTATACAGTATGTGTATGTGTGTGTGTGTATATGTGTGTGTGTGTGTGTGTGTGTGTGTGTGTGTGTGTGTGCGTGCGTGCGTGTGTGTGTATGACAGCTAGTTGGATGAAAATGCCAGCTGTGTATTCATCTCGAGGGTTGTGTATATGTGTGTGTGTGTGTGTGTGTGTGTGTGTGTGTGTGTGTGTGTGTGTGTGTGTGTGTGTGTGTGTGTGTGTGTGTGTGTGTGTGTGTGTGTGTGGGTGTGTGACTGTTAGTCTCCATGCGTGTGGGTGTGATTTTTCAATATGTGTATTTGCACATGGGCCATGTGTTAATGTGCTGGTAATTTGTGTTTTGGCTCGCACAGATCCCGGCAAATCCAAGCAGTGGCAGTGCGCATTCATACACCGAAGGGAAATGTATTTATGTCCCGTGGATTAGCAAAGCAGTGAGACCTGGAAAGCATTGTAGATAGAGCGCCAGCGAGGGCACGGTGGTTTGGCTGGGGGTCTGGCTGGTTTTGATTCCTAGCTCAAAGGTTCTGGGTTCCCAGCCCTCCCCCTGCAGCCCCTGATGCCCGAGGGCATCCTGGAGAAAAACAGGGCGATGGGCGAGAGAGAGAGAAGAGCTCTAATTTTGACGTGCTGTAAGTGAGATTAGAAATGCCATCCATCAGCGATTAGGGAGGGAGAGGCTGTGTGAGGTATCTGTTGTGGCTGACGGCCAGCCTTCCCTCTTTATGGAGGGAGGGGGTGGGCATTAGCTCAGGAGGTAGAGCGGGTTAGCTGGTAACCGCGAGGTTGCTGGTTCGATCCCCGGCTCCTCCTAGCCGAGTGTGGAGGTGTCCCTGAGCGAGACGCCCTCACCCTGACCTTCTGGCTGTCGCCCTGCGTGGTCGACTCCGCCGTCGGTGTGTGAATGGATAAAAGCGCTATATAAATGAGGACCATTTACCATTTATGAGCGCATAAATGGTATGCGCTCATAAATTTTGGATTTCTGACCAATCAGGGTCGAGGTATCCGTCCTGTCAATCACAGGTCCCGAGGGGACGACGTGACGGGAGAGGGAGGGAGCGGAGAGGATCCCGGTTTTGTTTGGGTCGCTTTTTTCTCTCGACAGCAGGTTTCAGCTTCCTTTCAAATCCTTCAAATCCCCTCCATCACAAAGCATCTCAAGTCCACTCCGTCAAACGCAAAAAACCTCCACTACCGTATGCAAGCTTGACGGGTCCGAAAGGCAGAATCCCGTTTGACAATCACAAGTTTGCATCGGCAAATCGGCCGACATGTGGGAAACTGGGCCCGGTTCCGTTTGCAAGGTTTCCGTCAGCAACGCTAACCTGACACGACACAATCACCCCTTTGGGATCCGCTGTCGGACCGCAAATCAGATTACGAAGGTTACCACACACACAACCCGCCGGCGCCGCTTCTGCATCTCGGCCTGAGAGGTTAATTTTAAACTGGATCCCAGCTGGACTGGATTCCCCGCTGACAGACAGACGTCAGTACTGACAGACGTACGTCAGTACTGCTCCGTCAGCCCCGGTCTGCTACTACCAGCTCCGGTCAAGCCGTGACCCTTCGGTGAATCAATGTCAGGCGGGCTCCCCGTGGGCCAATATCCCACAATGCACCCCGTGGTTTCGCCCCCGCACAGGGAAGCGCGTGCTTGGCTCTCGTTACGCACACACACACGCGCGCACACACACACACACTTCCTGCGCGGCTGCTTCAATTACGTCGCCGCCCACCGTCGAGGTGTTACCACTTAAGACGTCTCCGGGGGGAGAATCGAAAAACAACAGACTGGTAAAGGTGTTCGATAGTCACCATTTTAAAAGCACCCCCGGCCTGTTACGGTCAGGAAGAATGGAGGGAAACACAAAGCAAAAAGGTGTTGGGGGGGTGGGGGGGGGGGGAGGAAAGACAAAGAGGAGAGGGAGGAGGAGTGAAAGGGGGCAAAGGAGGGGAATGAAAGAGAACAGCAAAGGTCAGCGCCGAGGCGGCCAGACGGGGCTACGGAGGAGCACGTTTGTGTGGCTTTCAGACCGGGATCTTTTTAACAAGCACGCCGACTCTGTGCGGGGGCTTGTTGTTACGGGCACAGCCGTCCACTGAGTATTTCCGTGCCGCTTTGCAGGAGAATCCTGTCCCTTCACACCAAGGCTCACACACCTGTCTCGCTCGGTTCCCTCAGCTCTTCCTAATTGACCATTAAGCACTTAATCACAATTCCTATTTCTCGTTTAATTATTCCTCAACGGAAGAACACCTTACTTTGTGTGTTGTTTTTTTTCTGTTACAGAGGAGGAGACATATAAGATGGCTCCCGGCATGGATGTTCATCTCAGCATATATTCCGATTTTAATTGGGTTGTTAAAAATCAAAGTGCGAATGTTGCAGGCAAACCATTCTTAGAAAGAGGAAAAGAGAGAGTGAGCAAGAGAGCAAAGGAGAGAGGGAAGGAGGGAGAGGAGAGTGCAGTCCCTAGGTCTGATCTCTTATTGTGCCGTTTCTCTGTACAAGTGATCCAGTTTACTGCCTGACTAGAGTCCCCCCCCCCTCTGTATCTCACCCCCCTGTGTCTCACTCTCTCTCTGTATCTCACCCCCCTCTGTCTCACTCTCTCTCTGGCTCTCATCCCCCTCTGTATCTCACCCCCTGTCTCACTCTCTCTGGCTCTCACCCCCCTCTGTATCTCACCCCGTGTCTCACTCTCTCTCTGTATCTCACCCCCCTCTGTATCTCACCCCCCTCTGTCTCACTCTCTCTCTGGCTCTCTCTCTTTTTCTTTCTCTTCTACGGTCTGTCCTTTCCACATCTGTCTGTCTGTCCTCCCCTCCTGTCTGTCTGTCTGTCCTCTCCTGTCTGTGTGTCTGTCCTCCCCCCTCCTGTCTGTGTGTCTGTCCTCCCCCCTCCTGTCTGTGTGTCTGTCCTCCCCCCTCCTGTCTGTGTGTCTGTCCTCCCCCCTCCTGTCTGTCTGTCTGTCCTCCCCCCTCCTGTCTGTCTGTCCTCCCCCCTCCTGTCTGTCTGTGTGTCCTCCCCTCCTGTCTGTCTGTCTGTCCTCCCCCCTCCTGTCTGTCTGTGTGTCCTCCCCCCTCCTGTCTGTGTGTCTGTCCTCCCCTCCTGTCTGTGTGTCTGTCTGTGTGTCTGTCCTCTCCTGTCTGTGTGTCTGTCCTCCCCCTCCTGTCTGTCTGTCCTCCCCCTCCTGTCTGTCTGTCTGTCCTCCCCCTCCTGTCTGTGTGTCTGTCCTCCCCCTCCTGTCTGTGTGTGTGTCCTCCCCCTCCTGTCTGTGTGTCTGTCCTCCCCCTCCTGTCTGTCTGTCTGTCCTCCCCCTCCTGTCTGTCTGTCCTCCCCCTCCTGTCTGTGTGTCTGTCCTCCCCCTCCTGTCTGTCTGTCCTCCCCTCCTGTCTGTGTGTCTGTCCTCCCCCTCCTGTCTGTGTGTCTGTCCTCCCCCTCCTGTCTGTGTGTCTGTCCTCCCCCCTCCTGTCTGTCTGTCCTCCCCTCCTGTCTGTGTGTCTGTCCTCCCCCTCCTGTCTGTGTGTCCTCCCCCTCCTGTCTGTGTGTCTGTCCTCCCCCTCCTGTCTGTGTGTCCTCCCCCTCCTGTCTGTGTGTCTGTCCTCCCCCTCCTGTCTGTCTGTCTGTCCTCCCCCTCCTGTCTGTCTGTCTGTCCTCCCCCTCCTGTCTGTGTGTCTGTCTGTGTGTCTGTCCTCCCCCTCCTGTCTGTCTGTCCTCCCCCTCCTGTCTGTGTGTCTGTCTGTGTGTCTGTCCTCCCCCTCCTGTCTGTGTGTCTGTCCTCCCCCTCCTGTCTGTCTGTCCTCCCCCTCCTGTCTGTGTGTTGGGGTCCTCTGCAGTAGCCACTGGTTGGACGGGGGCCGGCCTGGGGCAGATGGAGCTCGGTGGGAGCTCCAGTGTCACCCACTCATGTCTTTGGCTGCTGGTCAGTCTGTGAGAGTGCGGCCCGACAACAACAACAACAACAACAACACCGAGCACTGATACCAGAGTCATGTGTGTGCAGCCCGGGAAGGAGAAAAAACCCTTTCTCACTCCTTTCTTCTCCCTCGCTCCTCTGGGAAGAGACAAAAACACATAAAACCAAGAAACACCCACGCAAACACATTCCCACACACACTATCTCCCTCTCGCTCTCCCTCCCTCTCCCTATCTCTCCCTCTTTCTCTGTCTCTCTACCTCCCCCTCTCTCTCTCTCTCTCTCTCCATCTCTCTCCCTCTCTCCCTCTTTCTCCATCTCTCTACCTCCCTCTCTCCCTCTCTCTAGCTCTCCCTCTTTCTCCATCTCTCTACCTCTCCCTCTCGCCCTCTCTCCCTCTCCCTCTTTCTCCATCTCTCTACCTCCCTCTCTCCCTCTCTCTATCTCTCCCTCTATCTCCATCTCTCTCTCTCTCCCTTTCTCTCTCCCTCCCTCCCTCTCGTCTCTCCCTCTCTCTCCATCTCTCTCTCCCTCCCTCTCTCCATCTCTCTCTCTCTTCCTCCCTCTCTCTCTCTCTCTCCCTCCCTCTCGCCCTCCCTCTCTCCCTCTCTCTCCATCTCTCTCTCTCCCTCCCTCTCTCTCTCCCTCCATCTCTCTCTCTCCCTCTCTCCATCTCTCTCCCTCCATCTCTCTCTCTCTCCCTCCCTCTCTCCATCTCTCTCTCTCTCCCTCTCTCTCCATCTCTCTCTCTCCCTCCCTCTCTCTCTCCCTCCATCTCTCTCTCTCCCTCTCTCTCCCTCCCTCTCTCCATCTCTCTCTCTCCCTCTCTCTCCCTCTCTCCATCTCTCTCTCTCTCTTCCTCCCTCTCTCTCTCTCTCCCTCCCTCTCCCTCTCTCCCTCTCTCTCCATCTCTCTCTCTCCCTCCCTCTCTCTCTCCCTCTCTCCATCTCTCTCCCTCCCTCTCTCCATCTCTCTCTCTCTCCCTCCCTCTCTCCCTCTCGCCCTCTCTCTCCCTCTTGCCCTCTCTCACTCTCTCTCTCCCTCTCTCTCCCTCTCTCTCTCTCTCTCTCTCATCTCCGTTCAGAGCCCCTACGGCGATGTCCCGTCTCTGAGCTGACTGCGAGTGCTCGAGTGTGGCCCGCTGGGCGGGGGGGCCCCTCTGGGCGGGGGGGCCCTCTGGGCGGGGGGCCCCTCTGGGTGGGGGGGCCCTCTGGGTAACGGCCGGGGTTCTCATCCCTCGTGCTGCTGCTTGTTTTTCCACCTGTTCTAAAGACGCCGCCCACTCCACTGTGCACCGGGAAGGTGCCGAGCTACGCTACGCTACACCACAACGGTTCAGGTGAGAGCAGAGAGCAGCAGCAGTGTGTAAAGAAAAGAAGAATCCACACTCTTCATAGGTGGTGGAAGTCAGTCCGACGATGTAATCGATAACCTGTTGACGCGTTATTAAATACAGCCTTGATATATTGAGTGGATGAAGAGGATTATAGGATTATATTTTCAGTTTTTTGTTTCATAAACCTACAAATAAATAATCCTAATCACCTCATGATTGACAGGTCGAAATAGCGTGACATCATCCATCGTGACAGCGTTTGACGTGCACTTGCTGGCGGTGGGATTGTGTTCATGTAATCCGGGATGTCCACAGGGACCACGTGTTGCATAATAATGACGTCATAGTTTGATACAGGAGGTGGATTGAAGATGAACCAACAACGTCCGTTACGTAAGCATTTATTCGATCATCTGAACACTAGACCTGTACTCACTTTAAAGACTTCTGTGGTGTTTTTCAGAACAGTTTGATCGACGATAAGTAAATCTGTCCCTCAAGTCTTCCAGTTAGAGGCGGCTGACAGAGTCCAAATTAAAATCAATCGACTGGTAGATGCCACCAATCTGCCCTTTAATGGGAACAATTCGTATCGACCCCCAACACATGGAGGCTGCTAAGCTGTAGACCTATCTTACTTTAGCTTTCTAAATCAAAACAAGCCACTTCAATAAGGCAATTCATACCGGGAACAAATAAGACCAATACTCACAAGTTCAGCACTTCACTCTCTGCTGAATGTGCTCCTTCAATCTAAAAATACCAAACACTACGAGTGTGCATGAGTGAGCGCGCGTGTGAACGCCTTAGATCAGAAGATGTAACGTACTGTACTGCACGTTGTCTGTGAGATTTTATATACTAGTTGTATTTAATAGTTGTACATATATATACACATAACTTGTGTATATATAAACTCAACTATATATATACACACTCAATATATACACACTATATATACTGTATATAAATATATATATATATATA
>NW_028178363.1:2500-14319 GCF_964030765.1 Micromesistius poutassou | reverse complement strand
GTGTGTGTGTGTGTGTGCGTGTGTGCGTGCGTGCGTGTGTGTGTGTGTGCGTGTGTGTGTGTGTGTGTGTGTGTGCACCAGGCAGTTCCTGGCCCCTGGCGCGGCCCGCTGGGTGAACATCGACAGTAAGACGATGGACAAGACGCTGGAGGGGATCAAACACCCGCACCGCTTCGTCATGGACTACGCCCAGATGCACATCTACTTCCTCATGAAGAAGGTGAGACGGACCAGCACTAGACCAGGTCCTTGGTTCAACAGGTCCTGGACCAGCACTAGACCAGTCCTGGTCCAGCACTAGACCAGGTCCTGGTCCAGCACTAGACCAGGTCCTGGTCCAGCACTAGACCAGGTCCTGGTCCACTAGACCAGGTCCTGGTCCAGCACTAGACCAGGTCCTGGTTCAGCACTAGACCAGGTCCTGGTCCAGCACTAGACCAGGTCCTGGTTCAGCACTAGACCAGGTCCTGGTCCACTAGACCAGGTCCTGGTCCTGGTCCACTAGACCAGGTCCTGGTCCTGGTCCACTAGACCAGGTCCTGGTCCAGCACTAGACCAGGTCCTGGTTCAACAGGTCCTGGTTCAACAGGTCCTGGTTCAACAGGTCCTGGTTCAACAGGTCCTGGTCCTGGTTCAACAGGTCCTGGTTCAACAGGTCCTGGTCCTGGTCCTGGTCCTGGTTCAACAGGTCCTGGTTCAACAGGTCCTGGTCCTGGTTCAACAGGTCCTGGTTCAACAGGTCCTGGTCCTGGTCCTGGTCCTGGTTCAACAGGTCCTGGTTCAACAGGTCCTGGTCCTGGTTCAACAGGTCCTGGTTCAACAGGTCCTGGTCCTGGTCCTGGTTCAGGTCCAGGGGCCTCATGTACTAAGACTTGCGTGGATTTCTGACTAAAACTTTGCGGACGCCAAAATCTGGAAAGCTGCTGCTCACAAAAAAATCTGGATGTATCAATCCTTGCATAAGCACGATTTCAGGCAGATTCTCTTTGGACGTCCCAATTAACGTGAAATAGAGCGCACATGCACGAGCCCGACTCTCTGCCCAGTCTCCTCCCTCATTTAATATGCTAATTAGTATAAATAGGCCTGCAGTAGTGCCCTTGTTAGGAGAAATGCGTAGTTCCAAGAGGATAGCTCTTGGGAATCCGAATCGGCTGATAAGCCAGTCATCATCATGAGCCAAAAAATCATAATAGTCATAACACCCGTTCATTTTGAATATCTTCTAACAAGGCCAACACTGCACACACACACACACACACACACACACATCGATTATTGCCACATTTTGCGCATGCTTTTATATTCTCATTGATTTGGATGCATGCTGACGATAGGTTGTTCCCATACACCCGAGGTGTCAATAACGTGTACAGAATTCTAAATTGGCCGACTGGTTCATTGATGGATTGATTTTAAGTAACAATGGCTTGTGCTTACTCCACTCAACATCACATAATAATATTGCAGTCAAGAAACAAATGCGTGAAGAGAGATCCATTAGCCCAGATGTCATGCGTGGTCCTGAAATATGTAACGTTTAATAAACAAGCCACCACTCAAAATAATATTGCTGGGGCTTCCTTTTAATTCCAATATTGACAATGTAGTTGTATGGGTCTGTTTAAGTTTAGCCTAACAACAGTGTCACATTATGCGTCTCGACAACAATAACGCATGATTGAAGTGCATTTAAGATCACGCATTCCGACGTTCAAATCCACTTTGAACTCGCCTCATATTGCAATATTACTTCATGACTCGTGATGGCGTAGGCCTAACGTTGCTGCGCTGCATTGCCTCTATGTGCCGCCAACTGACAAAATGCAGCAGAAATGTGCGTAAGCCAGGCATTTAGTTTGCGTGGAGAACCGCACTTTCTCACGTCAAGTCAGTCTTTGTACATCTGAACGTTTGTGTGAGAAGTGGCCTACGCAGCGTTTTTGTGCGTCAGCCACTTTGTACATGAGGCCCCAGGGCCTTTAGTTGAGGCCCACAGGTGGAGGAAATATAAAATGCAAAACATATGGCTTTCTCTATGTTTTATTAGAAATTATTATAAATAATCATATTATGAGAAAGAATTTAGAAAACAAAAGTGTTCTAACTACATCAATATACTGTATATATTTTTGATTTAACTTTTGGTTTATGTTTCCATGCTACAATGCAAAGATGAATCATTTTTATCCCAGAAATAAACGAATGCCATAAGCAACTTCTGTTTAATGTTATTCATTTTTTGTTGATTTTGTGTGTGTGTTGTGCGTGTGGTGTGTGTGTTGTGTGTGCGTGTGTTGTGCGTGTGGTGTGTGTGTGTGTTGTGTGTGTGTGTGTTGTGCGTGTGGTGTGCGTGTGTTGTGTGTGTGTGTGTGTGTGTGTGTGTAGGACTCATATCCGCGGTATCTGAAGTCAGAACTGTACAAGAGCATGCTGGCCAGAGCCATCGTCCCTCAGGAGACCAAGAAGAGGTAGGACCTACAGCTACCCTACAGAGGTAGGACTACAGCTACCCTACAGAGGTAGGACTACAGCTACCCTACAGAGGTAGGACTACAGATACCCTACAGAGGTAGGACCTACAGCTACCCTACAGAGGTAGGACTACAGATACCCTACAGAGGTAGGACCTACAGCTACCCTACAGAGGTAGGACCTACAGCTACCCTACAGAGGTAGGACTACAGCTACCCTACAGAGGTAGGACCTACAGCTCTCTACAGAGGTAGGACTACAGCTCTCTACAGAGGTAGGACTACAGCTACCCTACAGAGGTAGGACCTACAGCTCTCTACAGAGGTAGGACCTACAGCTACCCTACAGAGGTAGGACTACAGCTACCCTACAGAGGTAGGACTACAGCTACCCTACAGAGGTAGGACCTACAGCTCTCTACAGAGGTAGGACTACAGCTACCCTACAGAGGTAGGACCTACAGCTACCCTACAGAGGTAGGACCTACAGCTACCCTACAGAGGTAGGACTACAGCTCTCTACAGAGGTAGGACCTACAGCTCTCTACAGAGGTAGGACTACAGCTACCCTACAGAGGTAGGACCTACAGCTCTCTACAGAGGTAGGACTACAGCTACCCTACAGAGGTAGGACCTACAGCTCTCTACAGAGGTAGGACCTACAGCTACCCTACAGAGGTAGGACTACAGCTACCCTACAGAGGTAGGACTACAGCTACCCTACAGAGGTAGGACTACAGCTACCCTACAGAGGTAGGACCTACAGCTCTACGACCACAAAGAGAACCTTTCACTGCATAATGTTAACAGATTTCTCCCCCCCTTCTCTCTCTTCTCTTCTCTCTCGCTCACTCTCCTCCCCCCTCTCTCTCTCCCCCTCTCCCTATGTCACTCTCTCTCTCTCTCCCTCCTCTCTCTCTCCCTGTATGTCACTCTCTCTCTCTCTCTCTCTCTCTCTCCCTCCCTGTATGTCACTCTCTCTCTCTCTCTCTCTCCCTGTATGTCACTCTCTCTCTCTCTCTCTCCCTCCCTGTATGTCACCTCTCTCTCTCTCTCTCTCTCTCTCTCTCTCTCCCTGTATGTCGCTCTCTCTCTCTGTATGTCTCTCTCTCTCTCTGTCTCTCTCTATCTCTCTCTCTCTCTCTCTCTCCCTGTATGTCGCTCTCTCCCTCTCTGTATGTCTCTCTCTCTCTATCTCTCTCTCTTTCTCCCTGTATGTCACTCTCTCTCTCTCAGCGTGTTTCCCTTCATGCGACGCCAGCGACACTCTAGCCCCTCCCCCGCCAAGGTGGTCGCTACGGCAACAGTGCAAGATGGGCAGGGGGCGGGACAGGCGGGCGCCAACTCGTCCGCCGTCTCCCAGGTTTGACGCGTGACGTCACAGGACGCCGTCAACATCATCATCATCATCATCGTCACAACAATAGCTTTTCACACAACTTTACTCTAGCTCGCCATCCCTTTGCTCACTCCTTCTGAATATCTATCAGCTGGCACACAAGTCACCTTCAAGTCCTCACTCTGACACACAAGTCAGCTTCAAGTCCTCACTCTGACACACAAGTCAGCTTCAAGTCCTCACTCTGACACACAAGTCAGCTTCAAGTCCTCACTCTGACACACAAGTCACCTTCAAGTCCTCACTCTGACACACAAGTCAGCTTCAAGTCCTCACTCTGACACACAAGTCAGCTTCAAGTCCTCACTCTGACACACAAGTCAGCTTAACGTCCTCCAGTCCAGAGAGCCTCCATGTGGTCACGTCTTAACGTCCTCCAGTCCAGAGAGCCTCCATGTGGTCACGTCTTAACGGTGGTGGAGTGTTGAGTCAATCCTGACGGTTTCCTCTTCTTCTCTGCCTTCAGCTTTTAAAGGCTCTGCAATAATGTGACAGCATCACACCAATAAAAGTGAAATCTGGCACTTCCATCTTTCTACTGCTTCAATGTTCTCTACATTTCTCTTTCTCTCTCTAAGTCACCATAGGAACCATCCAAAGGAGTTTGCTATCGCGCTGTCTTTGGCATAGTTTACAAATTGCAATAAGTACAATAGCAATGGTTACTTGTTTCACAGATCATTATATCATATATTAGAGCACATAAGTTATAAAAGCTACTATTCCACTTTGCTACCAGTTATAGATGATACCCACTCCCACCTCAGGTAATGCTTTGTCTGTCTGTCTTTCCAGCTGTTTCCACAGTTCATTATTTCCCTTAATCCAAACTTCAATCTTGAAATGCCCAATTTGCAGTTTGTATGCCTGCTCAGTACCAGTGCATGGACGGTCAAAGATAGATAGCTTCTTAATAAATAAGGGGCAAGTCCCCTACTAAATGTGGTATAATGTTTTCTTTTGATTTTGCCGAATATGCAAAGTGGGCAGAATATTGCTTTAAAAAGTAATTTATCATTCTGCCTGACCATTCCCCATGAAGATTTTTCTTAGAAGATTTCCTGTTAAAATTGTGTCAACTGTGTGATATAAATGTCTCATGTCACACATGCTTGTGTCATTATGTCTAAGCATCTTTCCGTTACCATGGCTCCTGTTGTTGTAGCTTCTGTTGATTTTACTCCAGCATGTTGCCATGACAATAAACTGTCGCGGCAGAACATCATTGTGTGTGTGTGTGTGTGTGTTTTTGTGGGTTAATAATTATAGGGATTGGATAGGAAGGGACATTAGATAAAAGAAAATACAAAAAATGTCTTACCACTAACTTGTCCTCTCCGTGAAACATTGTTGATTTGTATTGACTCATACAACACGATGTGTTCTAAATACGGATTACTTTCTATCTTTCTATCTCTTCTTTACACTTCTTCACACTAGCGCCCTCTGTCGGTCTTCCTGAGATACGGCAACTCAAAAACACAAGAGACCATAGCATAAACACACACCAGCGGTGTTCACATCTGCATTGAAATTAACAAAATGTGGATGCTGTAAGACATTCCGGTCAACATACACGCTTTAGGAGCCAACTGCCCACTTTATTGTACTGCGCATACATAGAGCATGACAGGTAAAGCATTGGGACAGACCGTAGCCATGGGAGTAAATCGAACTCAATACATTACATCTCCCTTCTTAACAGAGAAAAGGCATGTACATAGGAATAACTCTGAAACATTGTTAGCAGCTTAAACGTCAGTGACTTCAGTGACTTAAAGGACAACTCCGGTATTTTGAACATTGAGTCCCCTTTCTGGGTTGTCTAGGATGAAATAGAGTGGTTGACACCGACATGTTGACTATTGGTCCTGTATCGGTATTTGGCTCATTTAGAATCGCCCTACCTACTTCAGAATGGCTGGCTACGGGCATTCACAAACCTGTCCTTAAAACAACCATAAACGTTTTGTAAATCCATTGATTTCTGTTGGAAGACTCGTTGCTCGTTGGCCGGAAACGGAACAGGGGGCTGGTTGTAGTCTTTTCGCTCGGTTCTAGCCCTACTGTTACTGCCCTACCGAGTGAAAACACTACAACCAAACGTAAACAGCACCCCTTTCCGTTTCCGGTCAACGAGCAACGAGTCTTCCAACAGAATTTCACTTCCAGAAGCACTTCACTTCCATAGGTGTCTTTACCACACCTTGTCCCTCACTAACTTCCCTCACCAGTCTGTCGGGCAGCTTGACTGCTCTGCCTGGTGACGTACAGTTCACCTGGTGACGTACAGTTCACCTGGCCTGGTGACGTACAGTTCACCTGGCCTGGTGACGTACAGTTCACCTGGTGACGTACAGTTCACCTGGCCTGGTGACGTACAGTTCACCTGGTGACGTACAGTTCACCTGGCCTGGTGACGTACAGTTCACCTGGCCTGGTGACGTACAGTTCACCTGGTGACGTACAGTTCACCTGGCCTGGTGACGACATGGCCTGAACAGCTTCCACTTTCGCTGGGTCAGGCTTTAGACCATCAGCTGTTATCAGGTGTCCCACGTATGGGAGGCTGGCGTATGTGGCATTTATTGAAGTTAAACCTCCGGTTGTAGCTTGTAGCTTTCTTGACCACTCTGCACAGAATTGCGTTGTGTTCGTGTACCGTGGGGGCAGCTATATAAGGTCCATCACGCTTACAGCTCCAGCAATGCCCTCGAGCATCTGGTCCATGATGCGCTCATAGATTTCGGGAGCGCGTTTTATACCAAAGGGGAGTCTCAGCCATCTAAACCGACCTCTTGGTGTACTGAAGGTGGTGAAGAAGGACCTGGTATCATCGAGCCAACCTCCTCTACGGTTCGCATGGGGTTCTCTCTTTATGACTTTATTTAGGTCACTTGGGTCTATGCAGATTCTCACCTTGGACCATGGAACTCACCCACTCAGTAGGCTGCTCAACTTTGGTAATGTAGTTCTTCCATTTCAGTATCTTGCCTCTGAGAGCGGCTGGTTGCCTGCGTACCGGATGAACTACACCTTTTGCACCTGGTTCATGGTATATTTACCTGGCATGGTTCCAGTGGTGCGCGTCAGCTCTGGGAACTCAACCAGTCCAGCAGGAACATGCTGTGTTCCTGTATTGTCAGGGTTCCGTGTGTAACGCTTCTCTGCAGCACTTTCCAGTACGTCAAGGCGCACAATCAGCCCCTACGCCTCAGCTGAAGCGCCACCGAGCACATTCTCTTGAGCAATGTCCAATATTTCAAACACTGCACTCACTTTACACGTTTTTGACTTGACTTGTAGATGAACAGCAGCTCCAGACTGTAGCCGGTGAGTATGAGCGGAGCACTGTCTCACAGCGCTGCAGCTCTGTGGGCAAGCAACTGGTAGCCATTTAGAGTCAATGTGTTACACTTTGCACCTGTGTCAATTGTGAATGTCACTTCTTTAGACAGAATTTCCAATTTGACCACCCTTTTATCAGTGGGGTCTTCAGGCTGCATCATGTTTATGCTCAGCATTTCCTCATCATCTGATGAGTCTTGGTTTGATTCAACACTTGTGGCACACCGCCACCAAGTGGTTGGGTTTGTCGCAGTAGGAACAAACAGAGCCTTTTGCTGGACACTTGCCTTGGTTCCACTTGCTGTGGGTCTTTTCCACACCTGGTGCGGTTTTTTGACGAACTGACCGATGCTTGTTGTCGATAGGTACAACTTCCTTTGTAGGGCATTGTTTTAGTTTAACAGACACTGCTGATATCTGTCAATCCTTTCTCTATTTTCATTAGTTTTTGTGAGTTAGTTCTACGGCTTATCTAACGTAACGCCTCATTCGAGCTGCCGCTCTTGGACCCGTTTCTCTCTGACTCCTGAGATGATGCCGTTAATCAGCACATCGTCAGGGTGAGCAGACTCACATCAGAATCAGCCTTACATCCTTCAGGTATCTTCAGGTAGCTATCTTTGTTTGAAACGGTGCCTGGCTATCCTCTTTTTTCGAGGTCTGAAAAAATTGTCTAATTTGTCCAGTACCTTAGACGGATCTTGCTTTTCTCCGTCTTCCCAGGCCAGCGTCTCATAGCCCTCTCTGCTCGCCGATCCACCTACCCAGCCTGCCTGTTGCTTAGCCACCAGGTCTGAGAGGGGACCCTCAAAGACAAACGTTACGTGACTACAGAATCCTGAAAACTCTTGATATAAATCAGGGGCGTGCCGATCGATCTCGGGATGTTCGAACTGCGACAAAGCCATTTTCCCACAGTTCCTGTTCTTGAAAGACTTCAGACACCATGTAAGATATTCCGGTCAACATACACGCTTTAGCCTTGGAGCCAACTGCCCACTTTATTGTACTGTGCATGCGTAGCATTGGGACAGACCGTAGCCATGGGAGTGAATCTAACTCCATACAGATGCTACAGCTAATAGTCATTTTTTTAAGTTATCACCCCCAATATAAACTATTTCTGAATAACTGGTAATTATAAATGTATAAGCCGACTCCACTTTCAAATGAATTTAAACACATAAATACGACACTTTGTTAAAGGTTTTGTTCCCCATCCTGCTCAGTGGGATTGTGTGTTTATGTTTTACAATCTCTTCACTTCACTTTTCTAGGTCCCAACTATTTGTTGTACCATGGATGAGAGAGGTACCTGAATAAGTCATATATTAAACTAGAAAAGTGCAAAGTGAGGTTAAAAATGTATTTTAGTAAAGCCACATAGTTTAAGACGTTAAGAAATGTGGAATGGCTTAAATCAGGTGAAGGGATTTGAGTCTAAATGGAGTAAACAATTTAACCATGCACACCATTTACATTTTTTTTAAATGATTGGAAACAAATAGCTAAAGTGATAGTTTGAATACATTTGAGATAAAATATAGAATAGCTGAGCTGTTAAAGCTGATAAGGTTTGAATTAAGTCAGTGTTACAAACGTGTGTGCGGGTCCATTATTTCTGCTATTTCTTTATGATGTAAATCATTCAAGGCTTTAGCCGGCCATGCTTATGCGCACAGTAATCAAAACCAAACAACTGCTCATTTGAAATTCAAGATTTTATATTTTTGGTACTCTGAATTCAGACATGCTGAATAGTGCACATTAAAGTGGAGCGTTTTGACGTAGATGTGGAGATGCTATCGGTAGCCGCTGGGGGCGCTACTGGAGCTGTAAAAGACTTTAGACATCCCTCATGCTAAAGAAAGTATAAGAAAAATCTTTGCACACACAACAAACATAACATAACAGCAATTCAAGGAAGGCTTTCAAAGTGGAAGTGTGCATCGCGTTTGATTTAAAATATGTCACAATAAAAATAAGAAAATCACAACTTGAGGTAAAATAATACAGTACAGAAACAGAAGCCATCACCACTGACAGTAGCACTAGTATCTCAACTACAAATAGCAGATTAATCAATTAAAGAGCATAAACTAGTGTGACGGGAGGCTACCACAACCCCCCTGGTTCAGAGTAGAGGGCATTGATTTACAATCTGTACAGTCTCACACACACACAAAGAAGGCGAGGAGGCGTGGGCCGTTGCTATAGAGACCAGATACATTCACCAGGGACGTGTCTGCTGGAGCCAGCAGCTCCACGCTAACAGAGGCAGCCTCACAATCATCCAAAGTGCTTGATTCAAGAAAAAGTCAACTAGAACTAAATTTAAAGTCGCTGGACGCCTGATGATTGCAGCTGACCGATGAGAGATAAGAAGTGCATTAAACAAATACAAAAGAAGGGTACAAAGGTTTGCTTGAAGAGTGGTTCAATGCTAACCAAGTAGCCTTTGAGGTTTCAGTATTAATTATTATTTGCAGCAGGCAGAGACCTTAAAAACATTGGTGAACCATTTAGGAATCTCAAAATACCAAACACAGCAGGTTGGAAAGAAAAGGAATATTTCACCTCTTATAAATATATTTGTACTCTCTATAAAGATATCGAAAAAGACAAAACATAGCTGTTCATAACATTCTTAAGCTCCTTAATGATACGTGTGTGTGTGTGTGTGTGTGTGTGTGTGTGTGTTAGCTGACAGTGTACAGCTGTGTGTGTGTGTGTGTGTGTGTGTGTGTGTGTGTGTGTGTGTGTGTGTGTGTGTGTGTTAGCTGACAGTGTACAGCAGTGTGTGTGTGTGTGTGTGTGTGTGTGTGTGTGTGTGTGTTAGCTGACAGTGTACAGCAGTGTGTGTGTGTGTGTGTGTGTGTGTTAGCTGACAGTGTACAGCAGTGTGTGTGTGTGTGTGTGTGTGTGTGTGTGTGTGTGTTAGCTGACAGTGTACAGCAGTGTGTGTGTGTGTGTGTGTGTGTGTGTTAGCTGACAGTGTACAGCAGTGTGTGTGTGTGTGTGTGTGTGTTAGCTGACAGTGTACAGCTCCTCCTTGCTGCCGTGGCAGAGTGTGTACCCGCAGACCCGCGGGCTCCAGGCCCAGCCGCGGCTCCAGCCCCAGGCCTCTCGGCTCCGCTGGCGCGGGGGCAGCAGCAGCACCACGCTGAGCGCCACCAGCACGTGCCACGCTGAGTGGGTGTACAGGTAGTTGTCCTCCGTCTCCGCAAAGATGTACACGCACACGCCCACCAGCGCACACAGCAGCCCGGGAACCAGGAACAGCAGCCAGCGGCGCCACGAGGGGGGGTAGCAGTGACGCCGCCGCACGCCCCGGTACACCTGGAGAGAGAGAGAGAGAGAGAGAGAGAGAGACACTGAGACCAACACTACACCTGGAGAGAGTGAGAGAGAGACTGAGACCAACGCTAGAGAGAGAGAGAGAGAGAGAGACTGAGACCAACGCTAGAGAGAGAGAGAGACTGAGACCAACGCTAGAGAGAGAGAGAGAGACTGAGACCAACGCTAGAGAGAGAGAGAGAGAGACTGAGACCAACGCTAGAGAGAGAGAGAGAGAGAGAGAGAGACTAAGACCAACACTACACCTGGAGAGAGAGAGAGAGACTGAGACCAACGCTAGAGAGAGAGAGAGACTGAGACCAACGCTAGAGAGAGAGAGAGAGAGAGAGACTGAGACCAACGCTAGAGAGAGAGAGAGAGAGAGAGAGACTGAGACCAACGCTACACCTGGAGAGAGAGAGAGACTAAGACCAATGTAGTACTAGTACTTGTACTAGTAGTACTACTGGTACTAGTAGTACTACTAGTACTTTCGGGGTGTGAAGAAACCAGAGGAAAACCGTGGAACCCATTTAAACACAAAAGAGGGACACTACTGCCCCCTCTGGGGAGAAGTGGTACTGCACCTCAACACTACTGCCCCCTCTGGGGAGGAGTGGTACTGCACCTCAACACTACTGCCCCCTCTGGGGAGGAGTGGTACTGCACCTCAACACTACTGCCCCCTCTGGGGAGGAGTGGTACTGCACCTCAACACTACTGCCCCCTCTGGGGAGGAGTGGTACTGCACACTACTGCCCCCTCTGGGGAGGAGTGGTACTGCACCTCAACACTACTGCCCCCTCTGGGGAGGAGTGGTACTGCACCTCAACACTACTGCCCCCTCTGGGGAGGAGTGGTACTGCACCTCAACACTACTGCCCCCTCTGGGGAGGAGTGGTACTGCACCTCAACACTACTGCCCCCTCTGGGGAGGAGTGGTACTGCACCTCAACACTACTGCCCTCTCTGGGGAGGAGTGGTACTGCACCTCAACACTACTGCCCCCTCTGGGGAGGAGTGGTACTGCACACTACTGCCCCCTCTGGGGAGGAGTGGTACTGCACCTCAACACTACTGCCCCTCTGGGGAGGCGGTGCTGCAGTGCTGAGGGGGAGTGGTCTTGTCTTACCCAGGCGATGACCATGGTGAGGACAGCACAGAGCACCGGGCCCAGCATGTTCCACAGCCCCCTGCGGTCCAACTGCATGGACATGGCTATCAGCAGAGCCCCCAGCACAAACAGAGTCTGCACACACACA
>NW_028178364.1:0-17500 GCF_964030765.1 Micromesistius poutassou | reverse complement strand
TTGATGTCAATTTAAATGGTATAGATTTTGACCTTCCACCATTTAACTTAATGTTGCTGTAGTTGACTTGATTCCAATGCGTGGACAGGTTTTGTAGACACATTGAAGTAGGTTGATTGTTGCATCCTCAAACGCTGCACCCCTGTCAAACAAACGTGTTGAAAGGGTGACTGACTGTCTTTCAGATGCTCTTGCATCCTTAACATGTGAAAGGACATTTATAAACAAGTACAACACGGACCATTGGTGGTGGTTAGTGAGGTCCCCCCTTCACTGTAAAAGCGCTTTGGGTGTCTTGAGTGTCTATCTAGAAAAGCGCTATATGAATTCAATTAATTATTATTATTATTATTATTATTATTATTATTCATTATTCATTTTTATTATTCATTTATTTTTTCATAAAAGCTACATTGTTCCATTATTATAATAATATAAAAATCTAAATATTTTGTGATGAGGAGAGCTATTATTCTCGCTGAGCTATTGGTTCTCATGGAATTTGCTTAAAGGTCCCCTTAGTAACTTAGTCAGAAAGCACTTATAAAAACCTAGGGATAGGCTGACCAATTTGCATAAATCAGGATCATTACTACCGGAGTATTAAACTGAAGAATGCAGATAGGCAGGTTAGGCTTCGGTTGATGTTGAATGAGTGTTTTCTTTCCTACTACCTGAACAGCAATTAGTCACCACTGTGTGTATGAGTGTTGTATGAGTTTTTATTGAGGAAGAACCTGTCATAATAATATATCCCTCTCGCCCCTTTGTCCCTGTTTGTACAGGATCTCTTCGGAGTGAGTATGATCATTCCTCTGCTGAGCCACCATGTGAAGCACCTGGGAGCCAGTCCCACGGTGGCGGGCATCGTAGGTGGGTACTAGACACTGCTGGCGCTCTGGTTGTATGATGGCGGTGACCACAGGACAGCCATGTGGGTTCACACCTTGGCTGTCATCCAGGCCACAACCACACCTAGCCTAGATGACGTATGAATTAGGAAAATATACTGATTTGATCTTGACCTCATAGTTTTCATGTGGGATTGTTTTTTTTTATAGATTATACTTCAGTGTAAAATATACATGTAGAAGTACTGAGGAATAGTTGAAACTGTGGTTATAATCTGTGACACTTTTATTTGAGACATATGTTGATTATCTGCTGTAAATGTAAAACTAATTGTTGGGTTTCAGGTTCAACCTATGGGATCCTGCAGCTCTTCTCCAGTACTATAGTCGTAAGTATAAATATTGAAAGCTCCCAAATCGTTAAGCATGACACATTTCTCTTTATTTGTATTCAATTAAATGTTTCTAAGTCATTTCAAGTTTATTTTGCTGTCGTGTCATTAAATAGTGTTAAACAACACACCCCGTCCCATATCCTAAATAACGTGAGATTAAGCTCAAGTGGTGCCCATGGCAACCGAGGGGCAACACAACCACATTTGTCCAGTGGTCTAAAAGTAAGGGTGTCCGGACCAGCCCTTTTAAAAAAGTCTTGATAATACTACTAAACAATGACCAACCGAATGCGGAATCCCACAGCAACCAAAGTCTCCCTGCACTCCGCCCAAGGCTGCTCTAATGGGCTTAAATCTTTGGGTCATGCAACAAATTAGAGAAATAAGGAGTCATCTGTGGTTCCCGTGCGGGAATGGGGAGAAAGAACTGGTGAGAACAGCCAGTTCTCTATGAGGAGATCTCCGCTGGCTACACCCAGAACACTGCAAACTCGATTGGTTTTAATTCTATTACACTGGCAGTTTTTTGTGTGTGCATGAGTGGTGTGTGCGTGGGTTTGTCAAGTCTTGGTATCAGGATGAACATGACCAGGTGTTGAGAGAGAGAGAGAGAGAGAGAGAGAGAGAGAGAGAGAGAGAGAGAGAGAGAGAGAGAGAGAGAGAGAGAGAGAGAGAGAGAGAGAGAGAGAGAGAGAGAGAGAGAGAGAGAGAGAGAGAGAGAGAGAGAGAGAGAGAGAGAGAGAGAGAGAGAGAGAGAGAGAGAGAGAGAGAGAGAGATTTAAAGAAATGTGGATTCGATAGGCTTGTTTTTAGTCACCTGATTTTTTTTATTTAATTCCACTGGACGGACCACATGAAAAAGACAGAAAGAAGAAGAGCACACGTTATGTCAAAGCTGTTGCCTTTCATGGAGACAGTTCCTACTGTGTCCCCATGTGTTAGTATGCTGATGTATGAATCTGCTGTCCATGTATGGATCACACTTCATAAAGGAATGGTTGTTGTGGAAGAAACTCAATTTGAGTGTCTTCTCTGCCCTGCAATGGTAGTTCTAGATGTACTTTCATAATATGGTTAGATGGGGGTTCAAACTTGAGTGGGGCGTTAGTGTGGATAACGTGGGGCAGTCATTGGCTGATCACATTCCCTGAATGGGTCCTGGAGACACACTGCAATTCCAAACTGTAGAAGCGAGAGGAAGCCGTCGGGTGAATCTCTAGCGTCTGTTTGTCCATTCATTCCATTCAGTTACCAGCTGGCAGCCCTCAGGCCGTCCCCTGGGCTATCTAATTTTACATACCTGTCATATGTGACGCAAGGCAGATTACATATCCAAATGAATCAAGGCTTTTTTGGCAAAGCTGGAATTATTTTTGAATATATTGATAATACATTATACATAAGACAGACCAGTTCTTACACTTTTCCATTGATTTTCCGCCTAGCAGACAGAGTCGGAACTCAAAGTGTGTGAGACTAATTTGTAATACACTGCACCTTGTTAAAGCCTCTATCTCTGGGTGTGGTCCGCCAGAGAGACATAAGCAGTCATAGAGAGGCCCGGTGGAGGGGTAAAAGAGCCAGGGTTTTCATCTTGGCTGTGAAGATGCATACATTTCCATGAAGAGTGCCGTTGGAGGAGCTGGTTCTCAGGGATATCATAAGCTTGTTTACCTTGATCTTCTAACCGATACTGAACAAGGAGCCCGCACTTCGCCACAGGTTGCTACAAAACTGCATTTAGGTTTGCTGTGTCGCCACACAAAACTCAAGTCAAGAAGGTGTTGCTCAATGGAAACTACCAAAACAAAACACGGGCAAACAACCAGTAGTTTACTATTGTAGGGCCACACAGATGGTGTGGCCCTACAATATACTATGTGTTCACAATGACCGAAGGATAGAACTAATATTAAAGCTCAGATGTCACCCGTTCCCCAAACAAGGTGACATCTGTATTGTATCCAAAAACAATGTACTAATCCTCCAACATGGTCATCCAACCTGCTCATGTTCCATTCTGCGTTTAAATATTGATGGCTGTCTTGACAGGCAGCAGGTCCATATGTAAGGCAAAGCAAGGCTGACTCCAGCAGTCTTAGGCCCAATCCCAATCATCCCCCTCGTCCCTACCACTCAGCACTTAGTGCATGGACATGTAGGGGTAGGGTGTTCACATGTAGGGTGTCTATCATCCGTCAATGTATTATAGACTACTTTATCAATAATACTATAAAGACGCTAGTATGCTGATCGCATTTCCCCCTTTGATGGCATATGTATGGAAGCATGTATTTAGGTGAATAAACTAAGTAGTAAGCCCTTGGTGTTAAGATTGGTTTTAAACTTCAAACAATCTGATTGGACACGCTTCGAAAGATCAGCCTCATCCGGTCAAATTTTGCATAGTTTGAACTCAGCGTCAGCGTCAAGATGGAAAATCCAAGAGCTCCATAGGAATACGCTGTACAGCGCTGACGTCTACACTCACTTAAACCTCTCTGGGTCTATTCTCAACCTGATGGCTCTGTATCCATTCCTTTATATCGATGGAAACCAATTCCCCATTTTGAGGCTGGGCATGGTATCGCAGTCCAAATGTGTTGTTGTGATGTTTGACCAGGATCTCCATCAAAAAGCTCATGTGTGTGTGTGTGTGTGTGTGAGGGGATTTAGATGTCAGGACAGGATAGCTTTAGTGAAAGAGTTACGGGGATGACGCTCCATCGCCTGTTTTAGCTGGTTTCTGGTAGCCATCGGGCCCTTCCCATCCCACCGCGTATTGCGCAGTCACAGCGGGCTCAGGATTCGACATTTTGATTAGTATGTTGTTATAACCACACCTGATCCCGCATTCCTGGTGGTCCGCCCGCGGGGTTTCTACATGCAAATTGTTTAATTACAGGTTGGAAGTGATATAATCATTGTATAAATTAGGCAGTACTGCTGGCTATGCCAAAGGCAACAGAAGATCAAACACTTCTCACCAAAAGTGTATAATTTTTAAGTTTGTCATAAGTGCCCCGATAAGATCTGGCCATCACCGGTTCTGTAGCTGTTTAATCTGTGGGTGTGTTAGCCGTTTACATTAACATTTAGGGCATTTAGCGGACGCTTTTATCCAAAGCGACTTACAAAACGTAAATTAGAGATCCCCTCCTGCTCTCTCTCCTGGGAGCAGCAGGGGGCTGGCCAGGCGGTGGGCCATCGCTGTCCCACCTGTACAGCTCTGGCCTCCTGCTGGCGACTCTAGAACGATCTAGTTCACCTACAAGGTGAAGCACCTTTTGAAAAATAAATGATTCATAATAATAACCAAGTCAATCTCTCCCATTTGACTATGACTTTTATGATGTTTTGACTTATGTCTATTCAAGTATTTAGGAGTGTTTTAGGAGTTTAGGAGTTTTTTACTACTATTCTTATTATCAGTATCTCCACTCTGGGTCCCTAACTGAAATATGTATTTGACTTTTAAAATAGAATCACCCCCTGCTTGAATATGCACAGATCAAGCGGAATTTTCAATATTAATTAACATAACATATAAGATAACACCTTTATAAATCCTGTATATAAATCGTGAATATAAAGCATATGTAGAGGGACATGGTTGTTTATGTTGTGTGTGTGTGTGTGTGTGTGTGTGTGTGTGTGTGTGTGTGTGTGTGTGTGTGTGTGTGTGTGTGTGTGTGTGTGTGTGTGTGTGTGTGTGTGTGTGTGTGTGTGTGTGTGTGTGTGTGTGTGGCAGGGTAGCTGGAGCGACGTGGTGGGGCGACGCTACTCTCTGCTGACCTGCCTGCTGCTCAGTTCGCTGGGCTACGGCTTGCTGGGGCTGTCCTCCAGCATCACCCTGTTTGTCATCGCTCGTATACCCGTGGGTGAGTAGGGATCCCGGGGTTACCGGCCCGGGATGGGCCAGGTGCCATAATGACATCTCTCACTGTACCAGCCCATTTTTTCATTTTTCCCTAAATGCCTTTTCTATAGATTTTCGTAACAAGCGGCAATGCCGTTACGTAGGCAATGCCGTAACACTCACGCATAACATTGTGCATCAACCATGCAATTCTGTATTGAGGATATGTCATTTTTATTTCCTCGGCCAGACCCCAAACCAAGGCTAATAGAGGGAATCCGTTAGTTGTGCAGACAAGGAGTCGTGTTATTAACTGCAAGCATGTGCCACACACCCTTTGTCCCCTCAGGGCTCTTCAAGCACTCGCTGTCCATCTGCAGAGCCCTGCTGTCGGACCTGGTGTCGGAGGCAGAGCGGCCCCTGGTGATGGGACACTTCAACGCAGCGTCCAGTGTGGGCTTCATCCTGGGCCCCGTGGTGGGGGGCTACCTGGCCGAACACGAAGGGGGCTTCTACACGTCCTCGTTCACCTGCGCCGCCATCTTCCTCCTCAACGCAGGTAAGGAGGAGGAGGAGGAGGAGGAGGATGATGGTGGTGGTGGTTGTGTGTGTGTGTGTACATTGCAGTCAGTGCACCGCGTTCTGCAGCATCAATTCCCTCTGCATGTTGCAGACCGACACGCGTATGAAATTGTACCGTTTTACAGACACATTCTCACTCTTGAGTTCAACTGCTGACGCAAAGGGTGTCCTTGTGCGTCTTCATTCGTCGCAGGGGGTTTGTAATCCCTCCACGGCGATATCTGACGCCCGGGGAAAGCGTTCCCGCAAATCTTTTTTCCGTACGATGGCAGGGCCAAGTACCGCCTTTTAGGGTTAGGGTAGTAGTGGTTAGGGTTAGGGTAGTAGTGGTTAGGGTAGAAGTGGTTAGGGTTAGGGTAGTAGTGGTTAGGGTTAGGGTAGTAGTGGTTAGGGTTAGGGTAGTAGTGGTTAGGGTTAGGGTAGTAGTGGTTAGGGTTAGGGTAGTAGTGGTTAGGGTTAGGGTAGTAGTGGTTAGGGTAGTAGTGGTTAGGGTTAGGGTAGTAGTGGTTAGGGTTAGGGTCGGGGTAAGGGTTACGCACTTATCACTGTTCGCCGTGGAGGGATTACATTGTAATGAGTTGAAAACCCCCTGTGTCAAATGAAGACGCACAAGGACACCCTTTGCGTCAGCAGTTAACGCCAAGACTGCGTTGGTTTTACATTAGATAAGACGCGCTTTCCCTTTTAAAAACATCCACATCCCAACACACATACGGCTATCCATGGACCCTTTTGACATGATGGTCTGTGTACTTATCTGGGAATAAAAGTGGTGCGTTTGAAGAGGATTTTTTATAGGAAGTAGGAAATCAAATAAAAAAATGTTTAAAACGTATTTCATCATTTGAACCATCGATTCATATTCTGAAGTCTCTGGCGTCACTGAACAATGAGCCGTCGACGTGTACTGACGGGGGTTGTGGGCTCCAGGGCTGGTGTGGATGCTGCCGTGGAGTGAGGCGCTCGTGAAGCGGACCGACGCCAACTCCAACAGCCACATCTGCGAGATCTGTCCCGACCACAACGAGAACGCCGCCAAGAACGGGGCCTACCAGAACGGCTCCTCGCAGGGGAGCAACCACCACGCCGCGCCCAAAGAGGAGCTCCCTGACCCGGGCTCCTCCCCCGTCCCGGGCAAGCCGTCCGCCGGCCTCCTCCCCCCCCGCCGCCCCCGCTGGAGGCACGTGTCCCTGCTGCGGCCCGCCTGGAGGCAGCTGGCCTCGGTGGGCTCCAGGATCCGGCTGGTGGCCACGTCGGACATGTGGGACCTGTTCCTGGTGCGGCTGCTCATGGCCGTCGGCATCATGCTGTACTACAGCAACTTCACCCTGGCCATGGAGGAGCGCTTCTCCGTCAGGCCCAAGGTGACGGGCTACCTGATCAGCTACAGCAGCACGCTGGGCGCGCTGGCCGGCTGCCTGGTGGGGCCCGTCACCCAGCTCTACGGCAAGGACATGCCCGCCCTGCTGCTGCACTCCACCGTGCTGACGTGCGGCCTCATCTTCCTGTACGCCGCCGCGCCCAACGTGAGTCAGGTGGTGCTCAGCTCCACCTTCTTCGCCATCTCCACCACCATCGGGCGCACCTGCATCACGGACCTGGAGCTGCAGCGGGGGGGGCTGCAGGCCAGCGGGACGCTGATCGGGGCCGGGCAGTCGGTCACGGCCGTCGGACGCATCCTGGCCCCGCTGCTCTCCGGACTGGCCCAGGAGTTCAGCCCCTGCGGGCCGCCCAGCCTGGGGGTCCTGCTGGCGCTGGCGGCTGCCGTCCTGCTCATGTTCCGGATCCCCAAGTGGAGCGGCAGAGGGAAGACCAAGATGGCCAAACTCTGAGAGAGAGAGAGAGAGAGAGAGACAGACAGACAGACAGAGAGAGAGAAAGAGAGAGAGAGAGAGAAAGAGAGAGAGAGAGAATGCGTGTGAGTGTGAGAACGAATGGCACGAGACTCTGGTTTCTACATGTCGGTCATTCACCAAAGACATTTTTTATTTTTTTTATAGGGTGCCAGTGGCAGACATGAGCAGTAGATCAACAAACTGTGCCTTTGTCATTCCTACCTCCAGAGGTAGACGGTTATAATTAGCATTTTAGGGCAACACGTGAACATTCAGGGCCGCGTTTCTTTTTAGAAGAGGTATGGTCATGTGAAAATATTGACCTAGAGACAGTGACTCTTCCTGTTGCCTTATTTGATAGCTTAACCACTATACTCCAAACCACTCCACTTTACCTTCACTACCACTACATTTCCCAAAAATAAGTTTTTTATAAAATATAGGTTATTGTCCACATACCCATCAAATGAGAGCATTTACCATTTGAATGTTTTATGTCAAATTAGCCCAGCGCTGGAGCATTTGACTGAGTCAACAAAAATCAATGGAAGTGCATGAGATTTAGTAGCTCCTTCAGTGAAGCGAGAGTAAAGTCCACCATTACTGTTTTCTCAATGTAACATTGAGTGAATCAAAAAGTTAATAAAAAATACCCTCACTTCACTGAGAAAGCTAGCCAATCTCATCTACTTTCATGGATATTTGCAAACTCTGTCATAGGCTAAATCGGTCTAATCGACACTGGGCTGATTGAGAAAAAGGTATGTTTGAGCAAAGGTAAGTCAGAAGATTATTTTAACTACAAATCCCAGAACTACAAACCCCAGAAAGCACGATATACTATACTTAATATCCTAAAAGAGGAAGAGGAGAGGGACCCTTTCTAAACTTTCCAATGAGAAACTCTTTAAGCGTGATTTTTAAGAGACTGACCTGAAGGTTAGAATATGGTAGTTTTTGAGTTGCAGGTTGGTCATACAACTCCTAACTACCTCAAGACACACACACACACACGCTCTTTGTTCAATATACTACTGAAGGTGTTTTTTATGGTGAGATTTTAGTCTGGTTTGTTATATAGCCTACAAACATTTACTGTATCCTATTTCATGTTGACTTTATTTACATTTGTTAACAAACAATGCTGAATTAGAAGATTATTTATCTTGGGTGAGGCTTTAGTGGCCACTTTAAAGGGTTTCTGTTGCTCGTTCAGTCATTTCACTCCTAAGTTACTGTTATGTATAAAATGGCAATTGATTTATAGAGACAAAGGAGCTGTGAAGATGTATTTAAGGGTAACCTTAAAGAAATAATGTAAATCCAGATTCTTTTAATAGACCACCGTGAATAAAATCTTTTTCTATTTTTTGAGTCTCTTGTCCCAAGGTTTTTTGTGTTGATAGCAGCATAGCACGGCCCACTGAAACCATGTCTATGAAGCAGTAAGGAACCAAAGAGATGCTATGGTGGTGATGGGTCCTCCAATTACATGGCAGGCATTGAGTGCACACATTCTCTCTGATGGATTTGTGGGATAACACAAATATAGTAGAATATAACATGAACACAAGAACAACAGGAGTTATGAGACAAATACCAAAACCAATAGTTATACCAGAAGTATTAGAAATAGTATTTCACATCGATGAGCATCAACTAATACAAACTGCTAAAACAAATGTATTCCCATATGCAGTCTATTAAAACAGTTATTGCTTTTATGATTAGCTACTTGGAGAGTCCTTAATACAATAGCATAACTAGAGTGCCATCTAGTGGACAAACATGTAGCACGAGTTTGTAAAATTAGGGGTTCAGGGATGAACGTGTGCATAAAACATATGGCGACGTTTGGCGACAGAGCACAAAAGAAAACATACACATTACTCTTGGATAAATACACGCATGCAAACAGGATTTTAAATAAAAAGCAGATGAATGCAAGCCTTGATTGAAACTTGCAACTTGCTAAGCCCGTCAACTGACTTGACAAACTGCATGTTGACAACAGTCAGCACTGGTCACGCAAGAACAGGGTCATGAGTAGGCCTATCTGGGAACTCAACAGTCAGCAAAGCAAAAATTCAGACTAATTTCACGACAAAGTAATAATCAATTGCAGCCGCCAGTTCAGTTGTGGACCACCAAAGACAAACAAAAATAATCAACTAATTTCTGCAACCCGGAATATATGAAATCGTAGAAAGAGGTTCCCAAAATGGTAGTGAGCAGCGTATTAATTCCATGTAGACAGAATGCAAACTGAATAGACTGAGGATATGAAGATCGAATCCAGAAGTTCCCAGTCAAACCACTTGAGGGCACTAACTTTCCCTCAAAGAAACAACAAAACCCGCCATGGAGCTGCACCTCAAAGCACCTCCATATTATTCATTTAAACCTGCAGGCGTTTACCCATTAGTCTCCTAAAAAGACAAAGGATCATTGAGTGGATTAACTCATTGAGGGGCACGTTTTACTCTTGAGAATATTTGTGGTTGAATTGGTCCAATTTTGGATAGAGTAAATGCCTATATTTTTAAGCGTCATCTTTCACACATGTATTCAGGGCTGTCAACTTTTGGGTTTTCGCTGGCGTGAGATTCTGTAGGGGGGGTGGGGGGGTGGGGGGGGGGATTGGGATTGTTGCCGTGAGAAAGTGGATGTGTGGCGTGTGAGCGTGTGTAAGCAGGCAAAAACGTGTGTCACACTAGGCCTGGGCAATAAAACAATAAATTATCGTATCGTGATAGACTTTTCATCAATATCAATATAAAATATGTTCAATATATATCGATAAGAGACTGGACCACCAAATCGAGCAGCTGGGTTTGTTACACAAACACGGTTCCATACTTATTTACAATATTTGTGTGTTTTTCATTGTTGTATCGACATTGGAGTATTTATCAATGAAGAACAGTGGAAGGTCATAGTAAGTGTTAAGCAGACGTGTTTAAATCCTGCATGGTAATTCCTAGTCTTTTTAGGTCATTCAAATGATCAATAGTTATCGATATCGTTCAATATGATCAAGTTATGTCTTTCAGCCATATCGCCCAGGCCTGTCACACGGTGAAACCGTGAGAGTTGGCAGCTCTGTGTATTGCTGAACAATGATCGGTTGTTTAGGCTGACACTATTATTTACTAAGAATCAAATCAACATCAACACAACGCCTGATATCATGGCAGGTCACGACGTATAGCAGGTTGGAGGCTCATTGATGCCTCCCGCCAACATGTGGATGCTGGGCATCGAACCAAATCTATTGACCGAGAGTCAAAACTAATTCAATATCCTGCCAGGATACTGAAACATGTTTTAAATATCGAGAATGCGTAAAGTAAAATGCTGTGTGAGTAATTTTTTATTTGAATAAAAAAAATATATATATAAAATATATTTTTTTTCTTAAAAATCATAATTTTGTCTCCAAATCAATATTAACATACAATAAACAGATAGGTCTGAAAAGCCTTTTCTGCTTCTTTTAGATGTTTTTATTTAACCGTTCAAAGTGTGCTGCCCAGATGTTTGCACATAATAAATCATTCCCATTTTGATAATCACTGCAGAACTAAAACGTAAAACTTACCTTAAAGTCCCCGATCAAGGGTCCCTCGTCTCTGCCGCAGGTCCACAGGCATGAATGACAGCAGACTCGGGAATTGTTGAACATAGCTTCCGAAGGGAACAGCTCTCTGCTTGCCTAGTGGGGCAAGCAGAGAGCTGGGGGAATAATACATTAATTGCCAGGGTGCAAGGAGGAGACTGCGGCGTTCATTTGCTGAAGGTAAACCAATGATGTCAGTACACACGGCAGTAAGGGGTGCCTGGTGGCTCGACACCATTGGTTCACCAAGAGGGTGTGCTCCCGATTGCTCCCAATTAAGTCAAAGAGTGATGTTTACCTGACGAAATGCAAGAAAAAAAAGGGCTGTGACTTATGGCCGTCTATAATTCTGTCAGAACAGAAGTTGAAAAGGTTTTGCGCTTTTTATTAATACAGCGTTGCAAAAAACATGGGACAGGCCTTTTTTTCAATTTGGGCCACCGTTGTAACAGACAAACATGCTTTGTAGACAGCTTTGTACTGCATAGTTACATTTCTTGGTGCACTACTAATTACCGCTATTATCAGAAACTAGCAACCTGAAATCATGGCCAATAACAGACAAATAAAAACAACTTTATACACTACATACAATAGGTAGATAATTATCTATAAAAAGGGTTCAATTAATTTAAATGGCAACTTTACACATCAAGTAGGTCATGAGATCAAGTGTGAAGAACCCCATTATTTATAAGAATAAAAAATAAAAAAGTCTCTGTCTCGTGTACTCTCGTGTAATTCACGTCTCCCACAGGAGGGCGCAGCACACCCCTCAGTGCCTCCAGGCCCTGACTGCACTCAGTCTGAACACCTCCAGGCTCATTAACAACCGCCCATTGGGGGGGGTGGGGGGGGATGAGCCAATGGCAGTGTAGCACGACGGATCGAGTCTCTTTGGAGATGAACTGGTTCCTAAAGCCGACGGGCTCGTCTGACCACACCGTAGCCAGACGGGGGGGGAGGGGGGGGGGGGGTCCAGGCCGCCGCCTGGGGCCCCTTAAAGAGAGCCATGTTCCCCAGTAGTCCTGCTGCCACGGAGGACCCACCACAGGCCCCCCCCCCCTCACTGCTTCTTGGGGTTCCACTGAGGCTTCCTGAGCAGGGGGTTCCGCGCCGTGCGGTTCTCCGGCCGCTCCGGTGGCCCGGCGGCCCAAGATGGCGACGTGGACGGGTTTGCGCGCTCCGCGTCGTCGTCGATGTCTTCCTCGTTTTCAGTGTCTTCGGCGGGCACGTTGTCCGAGTTGCGGCGAGGAGCGGGAAGGGGAGGAGGGCGCCCTCGCCCTGGCCCTCGCCCTCGCCCTGGGTCCTCGCTCACCACGTCCACGGAGGAGGCCTCTGTCAGCGTGCCCATTCTCTGGAGCGGCACCATGGCCCTGGAGGAGGAGGAGCGGGAGGGCTGGTTGAAGCGGATGCGTCTGGAGGGGTAGGCCGCCTCCGACATGGTCTCCTCGTCGCCTGGTAGGAGCGAGGGGGGGGACAAGGTTCGGACGATTAAACTCGCGAAATCGATCCTGCCTTCCTTCATGCCTGTCCTGTTTCGGCGTCACACTACATGCATCACAGAATACACACCAGGTACCGAGATACCAGGATGGCGCCGTGGATGGTCGCCTCGGTACATCGCTCTCTCGTATTTGTGTGGTTTACTTATGTTATGTTGCTTAGTGTCTAACTTGTATACGTCTACCTGTCTGAGAGAGTGAACACCTACTGAGTCAAGTTCCATGTATGTGAACATACTTGGCCATTAAAGCTGATTCTGATTCTGATTTTTTTCTTCTGTAAATGCGTATTTAGTGTTTTTTGTATACTTGGGTTTTTTTTCTCCTGTCTTCCTCCATCTAGCTACATCTCTATGATAATCATAATCATCTCGTGAAGATGATTTGATTTAGTCGTATCTTATTGTGAGAACGGAGCACAGCCCAAGAGGAACAGGTCTGAGCCCTGATCGGTAGAATTACCGGCACGGCTTCGTCTCTTGAAAGGGAAGTGTGAGTCCAGATTCTGCCCGGCAGGCAGGGAGAAGTACTTCTGAGATTTTGGAACCGGCTGTTAAAAAAAGAAGGAAAAATAATAGAAATCATGAGATGAAACGAAGGAATGCCATTAATGTCAGGTAATCAATATTAAGACATATTATTGATATGATATCATTGCATAAGTCCCATTTGATTTATTTATAAATCCCATATATAGTATAACCAAGCCGAATGAACTACGTCACATCAATAATACACATGAGTCATAGTCATTTAGCAGAGGCTAATCCAAGTGATTTACAAACACATGAATTCAGATACATGTCACTGAAGAGCAGGGAGGGGTTTCGGTGTCTTGCTCAGGGACACCCACAGGTCAGGTGTGGACAATGGCAGATCAAACCCAGTACTGTTGGCCTTTGACCCAAAGGGGTGAATCACCCTCCCACACTCATCCGAGACGGCCGCGTCTCCGCCTACCTCGGTCCTGAAGCTGCCGGGGCGGACGCTGCGTCGGATGCTGGCGTGGCGTCGGATCAGGATCTCCTTGCTCTGGATCTCGTTGGGCAGCGTGTGCTTGTTGGTGTACGCCACCGTCTGCTCCCAAAACAGGGCGGAGGCACATGGGGAACGTCAGGCACAAGAGAAGGACTACACCGGAGAGTCTAGTGAAAATGTCTGGAGGGCCGTAAAGGAATACATATGAGCTCTGAAACGTCCTAAACAACATTCCTAAACCCTCGAAAGACACTCTAGCTACTTAAGCACACTTTCTAGGACAATCCAGGATGTCTCAGGTACGTGACGGTATAGCATAACAAGTACTGTAGGTCCCCCCAGACTATTTGAACAACCATTTCTTGCGGCAATTTAAGAACAAAGCCTACCTTGCTAAACAGAGACTGACCACACCTTTTTAAAGGGTTGAGGGAACTTAATGCTTCTGTTTAGAGTCCAGATACTAGGCTAGACTGTTACTGCCCTGTTCCAATAGGCATCGTCTCCTCTCTTTACTTAAGTCTGTGTCAACACAGAAACTCTTTAGAAGTCCCATGTGGCAATTAGGAGACGGCCCTAAAATCAAACAAACAAATCCCCTGATTTAAAAAGGTATTCATTGTTCTCCCGAAACTGAAAAAATTTGTTGTTGGTCTGGCTGGAAATTATATTTGATACATACATTTTAAAAAGCAGTGTTTTCAGACAGTATATTATGTGTAAAAACAGAAATGCTGCCTTGCTTTGACTTGCAGGATTTTGTTGTTTTGTTGTTAAACTTTAAACTATTATTGATACAAACTGAAATATCACAAGAAAGTAGAAAAGATGTAAACCTCTCCACCCCCCTACTGCAACAGACGGAGGTCTGCCTTTTGAGCGACAGCTCAGGGCCACAAACCAACAGAGCAGTTTGTTTACCGAGGTGCTTGGTATCTTGTGTGTTGAAACCAACAACATTTGTGAAAGGCAGGGGGGAGGAAGAGCCATTGCAACTGCAACATTCTCTACAAAAGGAGGTTGCGTGTAAAGCAGGTGGCGTCAAGTTATCGGGTATTACGCAGACCATCTCAAAACCGAGATAAAAAAAATAAATAAATGAAACTACACAATCAACACTTCCTTTGTCTACAGTAAAGCTTTTGGCACCGGTTTTCGTCTAGATGATGTTTTGTCACCTGGTGAAACTGACTCCACAGGCCACAGCTCGTGACAAAAACCCCACACAGGTGGAGTCACCACCCCAGCCAATTCCAATTCAAAACATAAACTGCAGTGCATATGGTCACTAGTACCCTACCCCTGAGGAAGTATCATCACTTCAATGGTACCTTCGCCGGACCATAACATAGCACACGCTAACATAAACGTGCATTATGAACAGAAATGGAGGGTTCCTCTGGTTGTCCCTACGGTTGTGACTCCGTCTCACCCGCTGTCTGATCTTGTACATGTTCTTGGACAGCAGGTCGTGCATGTTCATCAGGTCAGCCCTCCCGAACTTCTTCTTCGGAATACCGGCCGTGCCCTTCTTCTCCTCGCTGAAAGAAAGGAGCAACAGAGAGGGGAAAAAACAGTTCATATCCCGACCGTCTCGAGCTGTGCACCACGACGTGCGGCTGATGTGTGCAGTGGGGGGGGGTGTCGTACTGCAGAGAGATGAGAGAGGGTGCCGCGCTGAGGTCCCCGGTCACCGTGTCCAGGATCTCCATGGCGTTCTGCAGCTCCAGCTTCTTGTACAGCGCCACAATGCTGGACTCGGCCCGCTTGTCCTTGATCAGGATCTTACGCAGGATGCGATTGTTGAACTTCATGAACCTAAGACAGCGGAGGGAAAACGAGGGAGTGTTGAGCAAACATTGTTTACGGAAAGCAGAGACCGTTGTTAAAAAAACAACAACACTAAAAAAGAGAGAATGTCAAAATGTTTAATAGAAAAACAAAGCCTGGAGCCGTGGATAGGCAGAAATTTGAGAAATCCAAAAGTATTTGATGTCAACATCTATCTCACGAAGCAGACATGAGATCAAATGTTACTGTTGGTCTGCCTCAGCTGCCACAGTAGAGGACAGAGCCCGCGGGAAGCAGCAGGCAGAGGAGACCAGCTTCAAGGGCTTTAGAAAGACAAGTCTTAGCCCGGCCTTTTGTGTGAGGAAGGTGAAAGCTGAGCCCAGACTCTAGACAACACGGTCACCATTCCCCCACAGACACAGACTCAAACAGGGACATTGTCATGGCACCCTGTTTTTTTTTTAAATTATTATTTGTGACAAAACAAGCAGTTTCGTGACAGAGACAGACGTCATGCAACACCAGTTTTCCCTTATTTAGCCTTTTCCAGTAGGTCATTTGTAATATCCAATTTCATTTAAATACAATTTGAAAGATACAGACTTCACAGCTATGGGGGGGGAAGGTTCTTACTTGTCCTTCCAGTAGTAGTGACTCCACTGTCCACAGAGGTCCTCGATTCCAGACAGTGTGTGCTCCATTACCTGATTGGAGAAAGCAAAGTTTAAAAATCCATGCTGACATGCGTTGTAAAAACTTCTACATGCCTGTCAATATGAATCCACTGTCGTACCCTGCAGTGAATCTCCGTATTGATGGTGTCAAGGTCGCGGTTGGTTCTGCGGACGTTGATGAGCTCAATCAGCGGTCTGATACTGATTCCCTGCGACAGGTGGAGAAATGGGGCAGGTCAAAAACAAAGCGTAACCACTCAAACACATATCACAGCGTAACGTAATGCTCACTGCTAAAACAACAAACTATTTTATATTTTATTTTACGGTATAGCGATGAAGACCCTCGTTGCGAGCAACGGGGTATTGTCAGAAATGCCACGGATGAACCTTCTTTACCTGTATGAACACGGTAAAGATGATGATGCAGATGGTGGCCGTGATGAAAAGCTGCCTCCGGCCAATGTTGTCAGGGAGGGTGTAGGCCAGGGCGAAAGAGATGGCTCCTCTCAGGCCGCCGTACGACAGACCGAACTGGTCCTTCATGTTGAAGGGGATGGTGCGGAAAGGGTTGATGATCTGAGTCAGCACCAACACGCCTAGGAGGAGGCCATTTTTTTTTTTTAACAACGTAAAATACAGTCCGTCACACTCATACAGAATGAAGCACAATCTTACATTACTGCAATGACACAACGAAACAAAAAATAAATAACCCTAACCCTAACCCTAACCCTAAAAAAAATACAAAAAGAGCTTCTTCTGTTTTAACAAGTGGTAATCTTTATAAGATTGAGTAAACGTATTGCAATATATGCAAAGTACAACATATTTAGAAAATTAAAATTGATTCTACTGGCCCAGACACTGCATTATCCAGTCCAGGAGGAGGTATTTATAGTTCCCTTTTTTTTCAGCTACACAAGAAGAAGCAAAAGAGTGGTCGGCGAGCTGGTTGTGGCTGACCTGTGGTCGTGCCTCTCTCTTACCCAGCCCTCGCCACAGGAAGGCGAACAGCAGCGTGAACAGGATGTAGCCCCAGTTCCACTCGTGCTCCGTCGTTATGGTGACCACCCCCAGGAAGAAGAAGATGAGCGTCTCCGAGATGGAGCCCAGCATCTTGATGACGTGCCGGATGGTGGTGCAGGAGCGCTGGGACACGTTCTCCTCCACGTAGTACTTCATGGTGATGGCACAGGTCACAATGCTGCCGGACAGGAGACCACGACAACACAACAACAGTCAGCGCATGTGGCGGTCAAACCGTCTGACTCACGGACAGACTGACTCAGAACAGGATACAGAAAGAGATTTATTTCCATTCTGCTATTTTTATTAGCTTTATTAGCATATGTAAGTGCAGTATGCACACACACAAAAGGAATTGTTGGTTGGTGGGTTTCAGCTTAGC